>NC_061512.1:126091076-126247005 GCF_022539505.1 Lolium rigidum
TATCGGGAAAAACACGAAAACTTCTCTCCCTCTGCCTCGTGGGCCCAAATTTTTACCACGTTGACACGTCGTGCAAGTGGGGGACACACGTCCTCCGCTTTTCCTGACGCACGCACTGTAGCGCCCGTTCGTTCCCTTCTCAGTGTATTTGCGATTTTACCCCTTGTCCACGTGTCACCATCTATCCCACATTTTCTCCATCCAACGGCGCATCAATTCACCGCACATCTATTTAAGGTCATCGTCTTCCTCCTTGGACACTTTCGCTCGCGCCGCTCCTCTGCTCTCTTCTGCCAAGATTCTCCCTTGCGCCGCCCAGTTCTTGACCTCAACTACACCTCGCACTTTGCTCCGGCGCCATTGTTGATGCCTCCGTGTAGACTCACCAGGCATAGCACGCCCGAGTCCAAGATGGCGACCGAAGATCTGGGGAACATGGAGTGGGAGAGATCCAAAATCTCCCCTCAAGACATCAACCTGCTGAAGAAACTAGGGATCAACAAGAAGGAAGGCGCGCTTCGCTTCCCCAGTGAAGAAAGCTATCCAATCCCTCCAATGGAGTATCGGGTTAGTTTCGTCGACCACCTCATCCGTGGTCTTTCCGCCCCCATTCACAATTTCTTACGGGGGTTGCTTTTTATGTACGGAATGCAACTGCACCATCTTACTCCCAACTCCATCCTCCACATCTCAATCTTCATCACGCTTTGCGAAGCTTTCCTTGGAGTCCAGCCTAACTGGGCTCTATGGAAACGCATTTTCTTCTGTCACCGTAATGGCTCTGCCAATGTTTCCTATAACATTGGCGGCGTTGTCATCTGCGTCCGCCCCGACGTTGAGTACTTTGACGTCAAATTTCCTGACTCATTACAAGGGTGGCGCAAAAAGTGGTTGTATATACATGAGGAGAATCATGGCTCTGTTGAAGACAACATCCCTCCTTTTGATGGTACCGAGAAAATCTGTCGCCGTCGTTCCTGGGATGCAGAGGCTACCGACGAAGAAAAAGCGGCGACAGAAGCCTTGATGACGCGCATCCACCAACTCCAAAATACCCGAGGACAAGAACTGTCGGGTATCCAAATCACGGCGTACTTCCTTAGGATCAGGGTGCAACCTCTGCAAGCTCGCAAAAATCCCCTCTGGAAGTATGCTGGCGACAAAGATGTGGATCGCTTGTCGGTGGATTTGTCGGTCAAGGATTTAGAAAAACTTGTCCGAAAGATCTCCTCCCTTAACAAGAAAGATCCTGTCCCCTCGTCTTGTCGCGTAAAGCCGTATAGCGCCACCAACGCACTCCCTGAGGTAATTTTTGTATGGACTATTTTTCTCGAGTACATATTTTTGTTGACATCCTTTACATAACTTTTTTGTCGAAATTCTTCTTTTTGCAGAACCATCCAGATCTTGTTTCTCTTCCTCCCCTTCCTGAAGGTGGAGAGGTCGAAGAACGGGCCGTTGTCACCGACGACAACCAGGGTACTTCTCGCCCTGAGAGTGAAACCGCGGGTTCTCGAAAATCTGCGGTATCCTCTGAAAAGGAAGAATCCGAGGCTACCGGATCGGCACACTCTCCTCCCCCAGCTGTTTCTCCCAGGAACAAGAGAAAAAGGGATGAAGTTGTCGACTCCGGCCCTTCCAAGACCGGCACACCTCCTGCCGAAGAAGTTGTTCCTACTGAAAAAAGGACAACTTTCGACCCTTACACCGATGCTCTTGTCAGCTCGTAAGTTCCTGCCATTGTTTGTTGTTTGCCATTGATTGTTTCGACTTTTATTTTTTACTATCTTGTCGCCTTTTTGTAGTGATGATGAGGATGAAATTCAACCTATTGACGCGACTGCTCGAACGAGTACGTCCTGTACTTTAGTTGTTTTTGAAGCTCCTCGTGATGGGGATGAAACTTCTCCTCCTCAACGAGATGTAGAGCATCCCACTCCAATTGCCAGCCCCCGAGCCTCTTCACCAAAGAGAGCTAGGGTAGAAGCATCCAAGGAACCTCTCTTGCTGGCTGGTAGTTCCACGACTCCTTCATTGGATGATGTAAGATTTTCACTGTTCTTTTCCCCAATATTTCAGCATTTGTCAACTCCCCTTTGTTTCTTTCGTAAGTCCTATCGAACTTTTCCTTCTATATTGACTTTTCTTTTTTCTTTTGCTCTTTCTTCAGCCTGTGATGAAGGAATTTGTTCGCCTCGGTACCCAATTCGTCGGGTACCGTGACCATGCGAATAAACTTGAAGGTACTACTTTTCCTTGCCCTCTCTACTATATATACTCCTTCATTGTTTTGCCGTAACGTTTGCTGTCGTTTATTGTTACCAGAAACTCTTGCCGAAGCCAACAAGCGCGCTGACGCTCTTGCTGTTAAGTTAGAGCAAAGCGAAGCAACTCGCAAGAAAGCTGAAGCAGATGCCGCCGCCGTCAAAGACCTTCGAAAAAGGCTTCATGAGGCAGAAACTTCTTTGAGCGAGCATATAACCGAACAATCTGCTCGCAAAGAAGCAATTATCAAGCGCTTAGAGTCGCAGAGCCGTCGCTTTGTCAGTAAGTGCCCAAACTATTTTGATTTCCTTGAACTTGCTTTTCTTTACTTGTTTGTTGACCAATAATATTTTGCCTTAGCAGGGAAAACATGTCAAGAATATGAACTTGAAGATCCTGACAATGATCCCCTTCTTGATGCGCTTTCTCTCCTTGAGATTCATGGAGACGAAGCACGCGAAGGCCTTGCTGAAGCTGGGGCGGGACTGTCGCGGCTCTACCCTTACTTCTTCCCGAAGAAAGAGGAACCCGCGCCTATTCTTGCTCTCGCTAAATGCTTCAATTCTCAAGAAAATCTTGGGCTCAAACTTCGCCAAGAAGGTTTGAAGGTTGGCGTTGAAGGCACTATTGCCCTGGTTGCCGATAGCCAACAAAATGTCGACTGGACTAGGGTTGGCGACACGCAGGAAATGGAGACCAAGAAGTGGCAGTCGCTGATCAAGGCTGCGAAGCCGAACTCGAAGAAGGTCCTCGCCTATCTTGGATGCAAGCCAACTCCAGCTCCAAGTTCATCAAAGCCGAAGGTCAAGTAGACCACCTTTGCCTTCTCTATTGTTCTCTTTTGGTGCTGTCACCTTTTGTAGATTTGGCGACAATCGTCCCCTTGGTTCATTAGGAACCATCCTTTTGTAATAGCTATGTAAATACGTCGAATATCAATGGAAGTCTATTTTGCTTGATGATTAATGTCGAAATTTTTATTTCCAGTTGATATTTGACAACTATACTTCGACTCGTCCTGGCAATGCTGTTCCCTCCTCATCCTACTTGAAGAAAGCGCCTGTCGACGATGAATTTGTCGAAAATTCCTCGAGTAGGGATTCAACACGAGAATTAGCAGAACTTCGTCAACAACTCCAGTCTATCAAAAAACAGTCACTTATGGTAATGGAGCAGTCTTGAAAATCTTCCGAGAGGGAAAAGATTGCGCTTCAGCAAGCCCAGGATGCTATAGCTATAAAAGAGGACGCGATTTCTGCAGCTGCCGAAGATTCTCGACGAGAAAATTTCATGCTTGAGCTAATGCTTGATTCCAGCTTGGATATGGCGGGTACGCTTCGTTCGCTTGGCCTTGATTATCTGTATTCTCCATGTTTTTCCTTCCTTTCTGATTCCTCCGCTGAAAACAGGTTCTTTTCTGGATACCGCTGCCGAGGATCAGCTTGTTGAAGCTCGATCCAATGTGCTTCTCAGACTTGCCGAAGAACATGGTTCCAACTTTTAGGTGACGCCTGAACGTACTCGCCAAATCGTTAGATTTCAAGATCGTGCGACTCAGGTCTGTGAGTTTCTTGATTTCTGTGCAAGGACATTGTCCTTAGTTTACGGCACCATGTTTAAGCGCAATAAGATGCCAGAGACCTTCCTGCTTTGATGGAGAAATTTCGGGATGCTCTCGAATCCATGGATTTGTTCGGGCCCAACTATCTGTCGGCGCCAGGTTTGCTATGATGATGATAAAAATCTGCTATCCCAAGTTTGACATGAGTCAAATTGTTACCAAGTGCATGGCCAAGATGGCGAAAAGGAAGAGAGATGTTGGCAAAATTGATGATCTTGTGACTCCCATAGCGGAAGATATGATGGATGAACTTCTTCGGATGGACGCTGAGTTCTTCGTTAAGGGCAGCTATGCTGAACACAGTACTCGTACTGTCAATATTGAACGGATGACCATAGATAATATACTAGGCAACAAGTGACATTTTTCCTTTTAGCTTGTCGAGTTTTCTCAGGAATTGTATCTTGTATGTTGTAAACATATTCTATATTGTGAAGTGATACGTCTCCGACGTATCGATAATTTCTTATGTTCCATGCCACATTATTGATGATATCTACATGTTTTATACACATTATATGTCGTATTTATGCATTTTCCGGCACTAACCTATTAACGAGATGCCGAAGAGCCGATTCGTTGTTTTCTGCTGTTTTTGGTTTCAGAAATCCTAGTAAGGAAATATTCTCGGAATTGGACGAAATCAACGCCCAGGGTCCTATTTTTGCACGAAGCTTCCAGAAGACCGAGGGGGAAAGGAAGTGGGGCCACGAGGCGCCGCCACAACAGGGCGGCGCGGCCTGGGCCTTGGCCGCGCGGCCCTGGCGTGTGGGGCCCTCGTGTGGCCCCCAGCGTTGCCCTTCCGCCTACTTAAATCCTCCGTCGCGAAACCCCCAGTGCCGAGAGCCACGATACGGAAAACCTTGCGAGACGCCGCCGCCGCCAATCCCATCTCGGGGGATTCTGGAGATCGCCTCCGGCACCCTGCCGGAGAGGGGAATCATCTCCCGGAGGACTCTTCACCGCCATGGTCGCCTCCGGAGTGATGAGTGAGTAGTTCACCCCTGGACTATGGGTCCATAGCGGTAGCTAGATGGTTGTCTTCTCCTCATGTGCTTCATTGTCGGATCTTGTGAGCTGCCTAACATGATCAAGATCATCTATCCGTAATGCTATATGTTGTGTTTGTCGGGATCCGATGGATAGAGAATACTATGTTATGTTGATTATCAATCTATTACCTATGTGTTGTTTATGATCTTGCATGCTCTCCGTTATTAGTAGAGGCTCCGGCCAAGTTTTTGCTCTTAACTCCAAGAGGGAGTATTTATGCTCGATAGTGGGTTCATGCCTCCATTAAATGCGGGACAGTGACAGAAAGTTCTAAGGTTGTGGATGTGTTGTTGCCACTAGGGATAAAACATTGATGCTATGTCTAAGGATGTAGTTATTGATTACATTACGCACCATACTTAATGCAATTGTCTGTTGTTTACAACTTAATACTGGAAGGGGTTCGGATGATAACCTGAAGGTGGACTTTTTAGGCATAGATGCATGCTTGATAGCGGTCTATGTACTTTGTCGTAATGCCCAATTAAATCTCACAATACTCATCATATCATGTATGTGCATGGTCATGCCCTCTCTATTTGTCAATTGCCCGACTGTAATTTGTTCACCCAACATGCTATTTATCTTATGGGAGAGACACCTCTAGTGAGCTGTGGACCCCGGTCCATTCTTTACATCGAATACAATCTACTTGCAATATTTGTTTTACTATTTTCTGCAAACAATCATCATCCACACTATACATCTAATCCTTTGTTACAGCAAGCCGGTGAGATTGACAACCTCACTCGTTTCGTTGGGGCAAAGTACTTTGGTTGTGTTGTGCAGGTTCCACGTTGGCGCCGGAATCCCTGGTGTTGCGCCGCACTACATCCCGCCGCCATGAACCTTCAACGTGCTTCTTGGCTCCTACTGGTTCGATAAACCTTGGTTTCTTACTGAGGGAAACTTGTTGCTGTACGCATCACACCTTGCACTTGGGGTTCCCAATAGACGCGTGCTGTACGCGTATCAAGCTAAATTTCTGGCGCCGTTGCCGGGGAACTGAAGAAAAGTTACACCGCAAAGATTTCTAAACTCCCACGTCAACTACACGCCAGCAAGTAAATTTCTTTCGCCGTTGTCGGGGAGATCAAGACACGCTGCAAGGGGAGTCTCCACAATCCAATCTCTTTACTTTGTTTTTGTCTTGCTTTATTTTATTTACTACTTTGTTTGCTGCATTATATCAAAATACAAAAAAAAATAGTTGCTAGCTTTACTTTATTTACTGTCTTGCACTCTATATCTAAAACACAAAAAAATTAGTTACTTGCATTTACTTTATCTAGTTTGCTTTATTTACTACTGCTAAAATGGCCACTCCTGAAAATACTAAGTTGTGTGACTTCACAACCACAAATAATAATGATTTCTTATGCACACCTATTGCTCCACCTGCTACTACGACGAGAATTCTTTGAAATTAAACACTGCTTTACTTGAATCTTGTTATGAGAGAGCAATTTTACGGTGTTAGTTCTGATGATGCTGCTGCCCATCTCAATAATTTTGTTGAATTGTGTGCAATGCAAAAGTATAAAGATGTAGATGGTGACATTATAAAATTAAAATTGTTCCCTTTCTCATTAAGAGGAAGAGCTAAAGATTGGTTGCTATCTCTGCCTAAGAATAGTATTGATTCATGGACTAAATGCAAGGATGCTTTTATTGGTAGATATTATCCCCCTGCTAAAATTATATCTTTGAGAAGTAGCATAATGAATTTTAAACAATTGGATAATGAGCATGTTGCACAAGCTTGGGAAAGAATGAAATCTTTGGTTAAAAATTGCCCAACCCATGGATCGACTACTTGGATGATCATCCAAACCTTTTATGCAGGACTGAATTTTTCTTCACGGAACCTATTGAATTCAGCTGCTTGGAGGTACCTTTATGTCCATCACTCTTGGTGAAGCAACAAAGCTTCTTGATAATATGATGATTAATTACTGCTGAATGGCACACGGAAAGAGCTCCACAAGGTAAGAAGGTAAATTACGTCGAAGAAACCTCCTCCTTGAGTGATAAGATTGATGCTATTATGTCTATGCTTGTGAATGATAGGACTAATGTTGATCCTAATAATGTTCCGTTAGCTTCATTAGTTTCCCAAGAAGAACATGTTAAAAATAACAATTACAATAATTCTAGGCCATATCCTGCTAATGGTAACTCTTATGGTAGATATGTTTCACTTAATGAGGAAAAGATGCTAGAAATTGAAAGATCCACCAAGAGCTTTATGCAATCACAATATGAGCAAAACAAATTGTTTACTAAAACCATGAATGAACAATCTACCTTGTTGAAGAAAATAGGAAATCAACTTGAAAATTTTGAATATAGAGATTTCTGGGTTGCAAACTAAACTTGCAAATGCCAAAAACCGAATCTCATACATGTCTGCGTCACAATCTTCTTTAATTAATAAAATGGCTGCTAAACCTGAGGATATTGAAAGTAAAATTGTTACTACAGCAAATGCCATCCAAGTTAGAATTAATGAGAATATAAGATTAATGGCCGAATTGCATGCTAGGTGGGAAAGAGAAGAAAAAGAAAAACTAGCTAAAGAGAATAATGTAGCTAAAGTTTGGACTATTACCACCACTAGTAATGCCAATGCTCCACATGTTGTTGCACCTCCTACTATCAATGGTAAAATAATTGGTGTTGGCAATGTTTCTACTCCTAATGCAAAGCCTACAAAACTGCAAAAAACTGCTAAAACTGCTGAAACTGCCTGTGATAAAACTGCTGAAATTTTTTCCAACATTGGGGATGATGATCCCATTGCTTTAGATTATAATGGTTTCGATTTTGATGATTGCCACATCTCTGAAGTTATAAAGTTCTTGCAAAAACTTGCTAAGAGTCCTAATGCTAGTGCTATAAACTTGGCTTTCACAAAACACATTACAAATGCTCCCATAAAAGCTAGAGAAGAGAAATTAGAACGTGAAGCTTCTATTCCTAGAAAGTTAGAAGATGGTTGGGAGCCCATCATTAAGATGAAGGTCAATGACTTTGTTTGTAATGCTTTATGTGATCTTGGTGCAAGTATTTCCGTTATGCCTAAGAAAATTTATGATATGCTTGACTTGCCACCATTGAAAAATTGTTATTTGGATGTTAATCTTGTTGATAATGCTATAAAGAAACCTTTGGGGAGAGTTGATAATGTTCGCATTACCGTTAACAATAACCTTGTCCCCGTTGATTTTGTTGTCTTGGATATTGAATGCAATGCATCTTGCCCCATTATATAGGGAAGACCTTTTCTTCGAACTGCTGGTGCTATCATTGATATGAAGGAAGGTAATATTAAATATCAATTTCCTCTCAAGAAAGGTATGGAACACTTCCCTAGAAAGAGAATGAAGTTACCTTTTGATTCTATTATTAGAACAAGTTATGATGTTGATACTTCGTCTCTTGATAATACTTGATACACACTTTACGCGCCTAGCTGAAAGGCGTTAAAGAAAAGCGCTTATGGGAGACAACCCATGTTTTTTACTACAGTACTTTATTTTATATTTGAGTCTTGGAAGTTGTTTACTACTGTAGCAACCTTTCCTTATCTTAGTTTTGTGCATTGTTGTGTGATGGCGTGTAACTCACACGTTCGTTGGGAACCCCAAGAGGAAGGTATGATGCGCACAGCAGCAAGTTTTCCCTCAGAAAGAAACCAAGGTTTATCGAACCAGGAGGAGCCAAGAAGCACGTTGAAGGTTGATGGCGGCGGGATGTAGTGCGGCGCAACACTAGGGATTCCGGCGCCAACGTGGAACCTGCACAACACAACCAAAGTACTTTGCCCCAACGAAACGAGTGAGGTTGTCAATCTCACCGGCTTGTTGTAATAAAGGATTAACCGTATTGTGTGGAAGATGATTGTTTGCGTGAAAACAAGTAGAACAAGTATTGCGAGTAGATTGTATGCGATGTAAAGAATAGGACCGGGGTCCACAGTTCACTAGAGGTGTCTCTCCCATAAGATAAATAGCATGTTGGGTGAACAAATTACAGTCAGGCAATTGACAAATAGAGAGGGCATAACAATGCACATACATGATATGATAAGTATTGTGATATTTAATTGGGCATTACGACAAAGTACATAGACCGCTATCCAGCATGTATCTATGCCTAAAAAGTCCACCTTCAGGTTATCATCCGAACCCCTTCCAGTATTAAGTTGCAAAACAACAGACAATTGCATTAAGTATGGTGCGTATCGCGCCGGCTGCCCTGGCAAGGGCTGCGGTGGCCGGGTGAGGCTTCGGCGATGCGGCCGGCGGCGGGGGTGACTCCGATGGCTGCGGATCCGGCCTCTTCATTGACGTGGCCGTGCCTGGTGGTGGCCGGTGAGTCCTCTGCGCCCCCTCCTTCCGGCGGCTCACGTTCGGTTTTGGGGGTGGCGGACGACTCGGCGACGGGTCTGTGGTCGGTGGCGGCCTCCTCTTCCGCCGATGAGGTCGACCGGCGGGCGGCGGCGTGGGGGCCTGCCGTTCGCCTAATAAAGGTGGCAGTCCTAGGGTTTCTCTCGCGCCAAGTGAAGATCGTTCGAAGCTTCTTCCCACCGAGCTTGCTGGATTGTCGTGTTCCGGAAGTTCTCGCCGGCGAAATTCATTGTGCGATCAATGCCCGAAGATTGCTTGGATTGGGCGTTTTCGGTCGAGCGCACCCATGTTTTTTATCCGACCGTTTGGTTTCAGAGGGAGCGCTTCGAAGCTCTGCTGGCTGTTAATATCATGGAGCTTGTTTTCTTTCCATGGTGCTGGCGGAGAAGGTCATGAAAGTCAAGATTGGTGGAAGAGCAATGGTGGTCGGATCTTGGTGGTGAGATGGAACCGGCTTGGTGTTCCGGGCTTCACAGCGACGGTATGAAAGTGGGGGCGACAACACAGGTGAAGTTCGAGCCCTACCTTTCGGGGTGAAAACCCAAGGTCCGGCCTTAGCTCGGTTGTGCCCGGCAATGACCTTGTTGGAGGCATTGTTTTGAGAGCGGGGGCTATCTTCGGGGTGAAAACCTAAGATCTTTGATCGGGCGACGACGGTGTTTGAGCACCTGTTCCCTTCTTGAAGGCGTCGTTTTTGAAGAGTCCGTATTTCAGGTGTTGTCTTGGCGGTGGATGTATTGCTTGTTGTTAGGCCCGAGATATCGTAGCGGGACTTTTGTTTCTTAGTTTTCTTTTCTTTTTTTGGCTGTGTGCATCCGTAGTGCCATTAGGGTGGTGCGTTGTTGCAGAGGCTGGGTGTAATTGGTATCTTTTGATATTAATATATTCCCTTTATCGAAAAAAAAGTATGGTGCGTAATGTAATCAATAACTACATCCTCGTACATAGCATCAATGTTTTATCCCTAGTGGCAACAGCACATCCACAACCTTAGAACTTTCTGTCACTGTCCCAGATTTAATGGAGGCATGAACCCACTATCGAGCATAAATACTTCCTCTTGGAGTTAAGAGTAAAAACTTGGCAGAGCCTCTACTAATAACGGAGAGCATGCAAGATCATAAACAACACATAGGTAATAGATTGATAATTAACATAACATAGTATTCTCTATCCATCGGATCCCGACAAACACAACATATAGCATTACAGATAGATGATCTTGATCATGTTAGGCAGCTCACAAGATCCAACAATGAAACACATAAGGAGAAGACGACCATCTAGCTACTGCTATGGACCCATAGTCCAGGGGTGAACTACTCACTCATCACTCCGGAGGTGATCATGGCGGTGAAGAGTCCTCCGGGAGATGATTCCCCTCTCCGGCGAGGTGCCGGAGGCGATCTCCAGAATCCCCCGAGATGGGATTGGCGGCGGCGGCGTCTCAGTAAGGTTTTCCGTATCGTGGCTCTCGGTACTGGGGGTTTCGCAACGGAGGCTTTAAGTAGGCGAAAGGGTAGGTCAGGGGGCCACACGAGGGCCCCACACACCAGGGCCGCGCGGCCAAGGCCTGGGCCGCGCCGTCCTGTTGTGGCGGCGCCTCGTGGCCCCACTTCGTCTCCCCTCCGGTCTTCCGGAAGCTTCGTGTAAAAATAGGCCCCGGGCGTTGATTTCGTCCAATTCCGAGAATATTTCCTTTGTAGGATTTACTGAAACCAAAAACAGCGAGAAAACATCAACTGGCTCTTCGGCATCTTGTTAATAGGTTAGTGCCGGAAAATGCATAAATATGACATAAAGTATGCATAAAACATGTAGATATCATCAATAATGTGGCATGGAACATAAGAAATTATCGATACGTCGGAGACGTATCATTGTGCCAAGTAAAGTCTTTGATAGTAAGGTTCATACTAGATTTGGATTACTGCACAGTAACAGATTTCTTTGCTGTCACGAATTTCGACCTGCCTCTCTGTAGGTAGCTCAGAAAAATATGCCAATTTACGTGCGTGATCCTCAGATATGTACGCAACTTTCATTCAATTTGGGCATTTTCATTTGAGCAAGTATGGTGCCATTTTAAAATTCGTCTTTACGAACTGTTCTGTTTTGACAGATTCTGCCTTTTATTTCGCATTGCCTCTTTTGCTATGTTGGATGAATTTCTTTGATCCATTAATGTCCAGTAGCTTTATGCATTGTCCAGAAGTGTTAAGAATGATTATGTCACCTCTGAACATATAAATTTTTATTGTGCACTAACCCTCTAATGAGTTGTTTCGAGTTTGGTGTGGAGGAAGTTTTCAAGGATCAAGAGAGGGAAATGATGCAATATGATCAAGGAGAGTGAAAGCTCTAAGCTTGGGGATGCCCCGGTGGTTCACCCCTGCATATTTTAAGAAGACTCAAGTGTCTAAGCTTGGGGATGCCCAAGGCATCCCCTTCTTCATCGACAACATTATCGGGTTCCTCCCCCGAAACTATATTTTTATTCCATCACATCTTATGTACTTTGCTTGGAGCGTCGGTTTGTTTTTGTTTTTGTTTTTGTTTGAATAAATGGATCCTAGCATTCATTGTGTGGGAGAGAGACACGCTCCGCTGTTGCATATGGACAAATATGTCCTTAGGCTTTACTCATAGTATTCATGGCGAAGGTTGAATCTTCTTCGTTAAATTGTTATATGGTTGGAATCGGGAAATGCTACATGTAGTAATTCTAAAATGTCTTGAATAATTTGATACTTGGCAATTGTTGTGCTCATGTTTAAGCTCTTGCATCATATACTTTGCACCTATTAATGAAGAAACACATAGAGCTTGCTAAAATTTGGTTTGCATATTTGGTCTCTCTAAAGTCTAGATAATTTCTAGTATTGAGTTTTGAACAACAAGGAAGACGGTGTAGAGTCTTATAATGTTTACAATATGTCTTTTATGTGAGTTTTGCTGCAACGGTTCATCCTTGTGTTTGTTTCAAATAACCTTGCTAGCCTAAACCTTGTATCGAGAGGGAATACTTCTCATGCATCCAAAATCCTTGAGCCAACCACTATGCCACTTGTGTCCACCATACCTACCTATTACATGGTATTTCTCCGCCATTCCAAAGTAAATTGCTTGAGTGCTATCTTTAAAATTTCCATCATTCGCCTTTGCAATATATAGCTCATGGGACAAAATAGCCTTAAAAACTATTGTGGTATTGAATATGTACTTATGCACTTTATCTCTTATTAAGTTGCTTGTTGTGCGATAACCATGTTCCTGGGGACGCCATCAACTCTTTGTTGAATATCATCTGAGTTGCTATGCATGTCCGTCTTGCCTGAAGTAAGGGAGATTTACCACTCATTTAATGGTTAGAGCATGCATATTGTTAGAGAAGAACAGTGGGCCGCTAACTAAAACCATGAATCATGGTGGAAGTTTCAGTTTTGGACAAATATCCTCAATCTCAAATGAGAACATTAATTGTTGCTACATGCTTATGCATAAAAGAGGAGTCCATTATCTGTTGTCTATGTTGTCCCGGTATGGATGTCTAAGTTGAGAATAATCAAAAGCGAGAAATCCAAATGCGAGCTTTCTCCTTAGACCTTTGTACGAGGCGGCATAGAGGTACCCCTTTGTGACACTTGGTTAAAACATGTGTATTGCGATGATAATCCTGGTGATCCGAGCTAATTAGGACAAGGTGCGGGCACTATTAGTATACTATGCATGAGGCTTGCAACTTGTAAGATATAATTTACATGATACATATGCTTTATTACTACCGTTGACAAAATTGTTTCATGTTTTCAAAACCAAAGCTCTAGCACAAATATAGCAATCGATGCTTTCCTCTTTGAAGGACCATTCTTTTACTTTTATGTTGAGTCAGTTCACCTATTTCTCTCCACCTCAAGAAGCAAACACTTGTGTGAACTGTGCATTGATTCCTACATACTTGCATATTGCACTTGTTATATTACTCTATGTTGACAATTATCCATGAGATATACATGTTACAAGTTGAAAGCAACCGCTGAAACTTAATCTTCCTTTGTGTTGCTTCAATACCTTTACTTTGATTTATTGCTTTATGAGTTAACTCTTATGCAAGACTTATTGATGCTTGTCTTGAAGTACTATTCATGAAAAGTCTTTGCTTTATGATTCATTTGTTTACTCATGTCATTACCATTGTTTTGATCGCTGCATTCATTACATATGCTTACAATAGTATGATCAAGGTTATGATGGCATGTCACTCCGGAAATTATCTTTGTTATCGTTTACCTGCTCGGGACGAGCAGGAACTAAGCTTGGGGATGCTGATACGTCTCCGACGTATCGATAATTTCTTATGTTCCATGCCACATTATTGATGATATCTACATGTTTTATACACATTATATGTCGTATTTATGCATTTTCCGGCACTAACCTATTAACGAGATGCCGAAGAGCCAGTTGCTGTTTTCTGCTGTTTTTGGTTTCAAAAATCCTAGTAAGGAAATATTCTCGGAATTGGACGAAATCAATGCCAAGGGTCCTATTTTTGCACGAAGCTTCCAGAAGACCGAGGGGGAAAGGAAGTGGGGCCACGAGGCGCCGCCACAACAGGGCGGCGCGGCCCAGGCCTTGGCCGCGCGGCCCTGGCGTGTGGGGCCCTCGTGTGGCCCCCCGCGTTGCCCTTCCGCCTACTTAAATCCTTCGTCGCGAAACCCCCAGTACCGAGAGCCACGATACGGAAAACCTTATTGAGACGCCGCCGCCGCCAATCCCATCTCGGGGGATTCTGGAGATCGCCTCCGGCACCCTGCCGGAGAGGGGAATCATCTCCCGGAGGACTCTTCACCGCCATGGTCGCCTCCGGAGTGATGAGTGAGTAGTTCACCCCTGGACTATGGGTCCATAGCAGTAGCTAGATGGTTGTCTTCTCCTCATGTGCTTCATTGTCGGATCTTGTGAGCTGCCTAACATGATCAAGATCATCTATCTCGTTATGCTATATGTTGTGTTTGTCGGGATCCGATGGATAGAGAATACTATGTTATGTTGATTATCAATCTATTACCTATGTGTTGTTTATGATCTTGCATGCTCTCCGTTATTAGTAGAGGCTCGGCCAAGTTTTTGCTCTTAACTCCAAGAGGGAGTATTTATGCTCGATAGTGGGTTCATGCCTCCATTAAATCTGGGACAGTGACAGAAAGTTCTAAGGTTGTGGATGTGCTGTTGCCACTAGGGATAAAACATTGATGCTATGTCTAAGGATGTAGTTATTTATTACATTACGCACCATACTTAATGCAATTGTCTGTTGTTTACAACTTAATACTGGAAGGGGTTCGGATGATAACCTGAAGGTGGACTTTTTAGGCATAGATGCATGCTGGATAGCGATCTATGTACTTTGTCGTAATGCCCAATTAAATCTCACAATACTCATCATATCATGTATGTGCATGGTCATGCCCTCTCTATTTGTCAATTGCCCTACTGTAATTTGTTCACCCAACATGCTATTTATCTTATGGGAGAGACACCTCTAGTGAACTGTGGACCCCGGTCCATTCTTTACATAGAATACAATCTACTGCAATACTTGTTTTACTATTCTCCGCAAACAATCATCATCCACACTATACATCTAATCCTTTGTTACAGCAAGCCGGTGAGATTGACAACCTCACTGTTTCGTTGGGGCAAAGTACTTTGGTTGTGTTGTGCAGGTTCCACGTTGGCGCCGGAATCCCTGGTGTTGCGCCGCACTACATCCCGCCGCTATCAACCTTCAACGTGCTTCTTGGCTCCTACTGGTTCGATAAACCTTGGTTTCTTACTGAGGGAAACTTGCTACTGTACGCATCACACCTTCCACTTGGGGTTCCCAACGGACGCGTGCTGTACGCGTATCAAGCTAAATTTCTGGTGCCGTTGCCGGGGAACTGAAGAAAAGTTACACCGCAAAGATTTCTAAACTCCCACGTCAACTACACGCCAGCATGAAGGCAGTAAATGTATTTATTTTTCTTCATCAAGCCCCCGAGTGTTTCGGTGGTGAATTTCTTTATTGTGTATGCGAGGTTTTAAACCAAAGCAACTAAATTATATTGAATATACTATATTTACGGGTGCGAGCCCCCGAGTACTTTTTGCTGATCACTATTTTGTATCTTCGTTTATTTTGCGAGGTGTTTTGCACCAAATCGAAATATTTGTCGGTAATATATATTGTAACTCTTGGGCATTAGCCCCCGATCTTGTCGAAGAAAAAGATATATATCTCGACTATCTTTATTATATTGCAGCACCGCGTGCCCGCCTCATTAAAAACCTTTTCCGGCCCCACTCGGTGCCCCGAAAAAGGAAAAGAGTGCGTCTGAAAACTCGCGGGCGTTTCAGTACATTGTATTTTTACAAGGAGGACTATATTTCGGCCCTAAGCGTAGAAACGCCCTAGCTGAGCCACGTTCCAGGGGTTTTTCTCGGGAACCCCCGTCTTCTTATCTTTGATCCTGTACGCTCCTCCTTCGATGACTTCCGTGAGAATGTAAGGGCCAAGCCATGGTGACTCGAGTTTTTCAGTACTCTGTTGATTGAGTCGAAGAACTAGATCTCCAACCTGAAAGGATCTTGGTCGCAGACGTCGACTGTGGTAGTTTTTCAGATCTTGCTGGTACTTGGCAACCCGTGACAGTACTTCGTCTCGAGCTTCGTCCAGTGCATCGACATCATCCTCTAATGCTCTTCTGGAAGTTTCTTCATCGTACTCCGTGACTCTTGGTGAATCATGCTCTATTTCTATTGGCGCATCGCTCTCTGCTCCATGGACCAGGAAGAACGGAGTCTCCTGCGTCGCTGTATTTGGCGTTGTTCGAATGCTCCATAATACACTTGGCAACTCTTCTGGCCACGTATGCCGAGCTTTTTCCAATGGCCCCAACAAGCGCTTCTTGATGCCATTGCAGATGATGCCATTGGCTTTCTCGACTTGGCCGTTAGTTTGCGGGTGCGCGACCGATGCAAAGTGTAGTTTGATTCCTACTTCCGCGCAAAGATGCTTTGAATTCCTTGGATGTAAAATTACTTCCATTGTCCGTGACGATGTTGTGAGGTACCCCAAACCTAAAGACGATACTTTTCACGAACTTGATTGCAGATGCTGCGTCTGGTGAATTTATCGGCTTTGCTTCTATCCATTTTGTAAATTTGTCGACAGCGACGAGCAAATACTCGTACCCTCCTGGCGAAGCTTTGTGTAGTTTTCCCACCATATCGAGACCCCATTGTGCGAAAGGCCACGACAACGGTATTGGCATCAGTTCTGCTGCCGGAGAATGAGGTTTTGCGGCAAATCTCTGGCACGCGTCACAAGTTCGTACTATCTCCTTCGCGTCCTCGATTGCTGTCAACCAGTAAAATCCAGCTCGAAAAACCTTGGCTGCGATAGCTCTACTACTCGCGTGATGACCACATATTCCTTCGTGAACGTCCTTCAAGATTATCCTTCCTTCTTCGGGTGTAACGCACCTTTGTAACACACCCGAAATACTTCGTTTGTACAGCTCTCCTTTGACCACCGTAAAAGCTTTAGATCGTCTGATAACTTGCCTTGCTTCAACTGGGTCGTCGGGTATTGTTTTCCTTAGGATATATGATATGTACACCTGCATCCATGGAATTTGCACCATCAATACCATATCTTGTTCCTCTTCTTCTTCCAGTGTTTCTTTCACAGCCCCCGAGGATTTCTCATCCTTCTCCTTCTTTGTTGATTTCTTTGGCTTTGTAGATCTCTATGTTATCTCCTCCCAGAACACGCCGGGAGGAATCGCGAGACACTGCGACCCGATATTTGCAAGAACATCGGCTTCGTCATTGCTTAGCCTACTGATGTGATTTACCTCGCATCCGCCAAACAGTTTCTCCAGCTCGTTATACATTTCCTTGTATGCCACCATGCTATCATTGACTGTATCACATTGGTTCATGACTTGTTGGGCCACCAATTGTGAGTCGCCAAAGATTTTTAGTCGAGTTGCACCACAAGCCTTCGCCATCTTCATCCCGTGTATAAGAGCTTTGTATTCTGCCTCATTGTTAGACGCGTTTGGGAACGTCATCCGTAAGACATACTTTAATTTGTCGCCTTCAGGTGATATGAGTATCACGCGTGCTCCGGCTCCCTCTAACCTCTTGGATCCGTCGAAGTTCATAGTCCAAGTTCTCGATAAATCCGGGGGTCCTGTATTTTGCAGCTCCATCCACTCTGCGATGAAGTCTGGCAGAATTTGCGACTTTATTGCTTTTCTTTTTTCATACGTGATGTCCCGAGGAGAAAGTTCTATTCCCCAAAGGGAGACACGACCTGTAGCTTCTGGATTGTTCAGTATATTAGATAAAGGTGCCTCATTGACCACTATTATCGGATGCGCCGAAAAATAGTGCCGCAATTTTCTTGCGGTTGTAAACACTCCATATGCTAGTTTCTGGTACTGCGGGTACCGCTGTTTTGAAGGCGATAACACTTCACTGATGAAATATACCGGTCTCTGCACTCCATGGAGTTTTCCTTCTTCTTCTCTTTCAACAACTAGCGCCGTGCTAACCACCTGGGGTGTAGCCGCAATGTATAGCAGGAGGGGTTCCTTCTCTTTTGGCGCCACCAAGATTGGTGGTGTCGAAATTGCACGTTTAAGATCCTCGAAAGCTCTATCTGCCTCTTCATTCCACTGGAACTTCTCTCCTTGTTTGATTAGGGCGTAGAACGGTAACGCCTTTTCTCCCAATCTGGCGACGAATCTGCTTAAAGCTGCGACTCGCCCAGTTAACTGATGTATTTCTTTCAACTTTGTTGGCTTCCTCATTTTTACGATAGCTTGGATTTTTTCGGGATTAGCTTCAATCCCTCTTGCTGAGACTAGGAACCCGAGAAGTTCTCCTGCAGGGACGCCGAAAGAACACTTCGTCGGATTCAGCTTGAGACAAAACTTATCGAGGTTGTCAAAGGTTTCCTTCAAGTCCTCGATTAATGTTGCCCCCTTTTTTGATGTTATGATGACATCGTCAATGTATACTTGTACGTTTTTCCCAATCTGTGTTGCTAAGCACTTCTGCATCATCCGCTGATATGTTGC
Organism: Lolium rigidum; assembly: GCF_022539505.1. Lineage (NCBI taxonomy): Eukaryota > Viridiplantae > Streptophyta > Magnoliopsida > Poales > Poaceae > Lolium > Lolium rigidum. The sequence continues at coordinate 126,109,565 of NC_061512.1, forward strand.
TCCCGCGTTTTTCAGACCAAAAGGCATTGTTCTATAGCAAAACACGCCGTAAGGTGTAATGAACGCTGTTTTGACTTCATCTTCTTCTTTTAATCTGATCTGGTTATAACCAGAATAAGCATCCAAGAAGGAAAGACGTTCACATCCTGCCGTAGAGTCGATGATTTGATCGATCCTTGGGAGGGGAAAGTGATCCTTTGGACAGTGTTTATTGAGACACGTAAAGTCGACACACATGCGAAGGACTTTAGTGTTTTTCTTCGGGACCAGCACTGGTTTTGCTACCCATGTGGCCTCTGTATGCAGCTCCTTAATAAAATCAGCTTCTCTTAGTCGATCAATTTCTGACAGCATAGCTTTGCGGTTTGGCTCCGAAAAACGCCTCAGAGGTTGCTTGATTGGTCTTGCTATTGGGTCCAAGTTTAGGTGGTGCTCGGCAAGTTCCCTGGGTACTCCTGGTATGTCAGCTGGACACCATGCGAAGATTTTCTAGTGCTCACGGAGGAACTCGACGAGCGCGCTTTCCTATGCAAGGTCCATGTTTGTCGCGATGGACGACGTTTTCTTCGGATCTGTCGGGTGGATCTGCACCTCCTTGGAATCCTTCGTTTTGTTAAAGGTTGGTTCCTTGTTAAATCTCCCTACATCTGGCAGCACATCATAATCAGTTGTAAGCCTCGATGCCATGTATTCTGCTTGCATCCCGAAAGTTTCTGACAGTCGATGAAAATCCTTGTCACATTTATCGGCTAGTGCGAAGCTTCCTTTGACTGTGATTGGTCCCTTAGGCCCAGGTAGCCTCCATAATAAGTACGTGTAATGTGGAACTGCCATAAACCAGGCATATGCTGGTCGTCCCAACAAAGCGTGATATTGCGACGGGAAATCCACAACTTCGAATTCCAACCTTTCTATCCTGTAGTTTTCTCGGGTCCCAAACTGAACATCGAGATTGATTCTCCCCAGTGGGTAACTTGACTTCTCTGGTGTGATGCCATGAGAACGTGTGTCAGTTGGTTTCAAATTTGCTAGGGAGATGTTCATCTTCCTTAGCGTATCTGCATACATAAGGTTTAAGCTGTTGCCACCATCTATAAACACTCGAGATACGTCGAATCCTGCAATTACTGCTGGTAAGAAAAGTGCTGATTTCCCTGGTCGAGGAACTTGTTGCGGGTGATCCGCTATTGTGAAGCCAATGTCTTGCCCTGACCAATTTAAGTACTCAACCGTTGGTGGAGGCATCTTCTCTGCCATGAACACTTCCCGCGAGATTACCTTCTGAGCCCTATTAGATGGCCTAGCTTTCTGAATCATCGAGACCGCGCCATTGGAGTTAGGATCAACATATGGAGGTGGGTGTGGTGCTGCCGCTATTCTGAGCTGATGTCGATTTTCGTCCGTGATCGCGGGAGGAGGTGGCAAGTGGATCTCACTCCTGGGCCCCTGGGGGTTTCTATTTGCTGCTTGAGCATTGGCTATCCCTGCAACCCGCAGCATTGCTTGAAAATTGCGGCAGTCCTTCTGCAGATGTCCTGACTGCCTTTTCCCATTGTTATCGAGATAAAAATGCATCTGGCATGGCCCGTTCATCATATCTTCGGGAGTTACAAAAGGTCTTTGAAACCTTGACCCGCTATTTTGCCTGTTATTCCGAGAGTCACCTCTATTGTCGCCTTGTTGCTCATTACTCCTTTGATAATCATCTCTATTGTTTCCTCCGTTGTTTCCCCGAAACCCAGCCGATATTTGGCCAGGGGCATCGTAACTCGAAAATTGTCGAGAAAATCGTCGTCTATTTTGAAAATTTCGACTGCGGTCCTCCTCCGGTGACCTGTGTCGTTTATTATGTACAGCATCCTCGCCATCTGCCCATCTGTTTGCTATTTCCATTAATGCTGATATTGTCCTTGGGTTGGTTCTTCCCAAGTCCTCCACAAAATGTCCTCGTCGAACTCCTGCTACAAACGCATCTATTGCTCTCTCGTCAGATATATTTTCTGCCGAGTTTTTAATGATGTTCCACCTTTGGATGTACTTCCTCATTGATTCATCATGCTTTTGTCGACACGATCTCAACTCCTCTAGTGTCGGAGGCTTTTTGCAGGTTGATCGGAAGTTCTTGACAAACACGTCCTCAAAACTGTCCCAGCTGTCGATGGAGCATGGGGGAAGCTTCTTTATCCACGATCTTGCGGCTCCACTCAGATGTACTTGGATGCTCTGCATGGCTGTTGCTCCGGTTCCTCCTATCAACTTCACCATCTCGAGATAATCAACTAGCCAATCCTCTGGATCTTGCAGGCCATCAAATTTTTTGAAGTTATCGGGTAGTTTAAATCCCGAAGGAACTCGAGTTTTTCGGACCCTCCTTGTAAAGCATGGCAACCCACACATATCCTCATCATCTAACTCTGGAGAGTGTCGATGTTCCCTTCTATTTTGTCGTGCTCTGTCCACCCGTGCTTGCGCTGCTGTGTCTCGTGCTCCACTTGTTCTCTTGGGACCTGGCGCTGCTGCCGCGGGTCATGGACTATTTTGCCTTGCTGAACCTTCGGGAGGCGTTGTTATAAATGCCGTTCCCATGGCCCCGACTCCTACCATGGCCATATTGTACAATGCTTCTCGTGGATCTCCGGGAGGTGGCTTGGATGCAAGGATGAATGCTTGCGTCGCCATGTACCCAGCTTTTGGTGTCTTAGGAATAATGTTTCCTCTCGTGTCGATTGACATAAAAGACATGTCGAGGTTTTGAACTAGGTTTTCTCTCTCTGCTTCAGGTATGTTTTGCAGGAGAGATCTTGCTCTCCTTCGAGCTTCCCTGTGACTATCTCCCGAAGTTCCTGAATGTCGACTTAGCTCCGCTCTTCGCCTGCTTGATGCAGAGGCTGCTTCTTGCCTTCTATCCAACTCGATTTTCTCTTTCTCGAGCTCCCTCCTGGTGCGTGCGAGTCTATATTGATACGCTTGCAGCTCCTCAGGTGTCGCCGTAATGGTCATTGGTTCTGTACCATTAATAGCTCTTGCGACTCGATCCCACACGGCCTGTGGAAATTGTACCATCTCTCGTGTTCCCGTCCCGATATATTTTGTTCCCAAACCTCGCGTGAGATCTGCGGGATCGACGTACGGATTCCCGCATCATCGAAAGCCTCAGACGTCGCTGGTTCTACCCGGCTTGGCTCTCCAATTGCGTAAATCTGATGATATTTTGGATTTTGAATTTTGTCGAGTTTGGTGACACCATCATAGAGATTGGTGAGGACCTTTCCAACAGTGACGGATTTGTCGATGAAGTTGAAGCTGTCGGTGTCGCTCGAGTCATCGCTTATATAGGAGTCCGTAGATGACTCGAAGGACATGTCGCTGAAGATCTTGACGAGTTTTTCGCTTGCCCTGGTGCTGATGAAGCGTGGCGACGAAATTTCCTCGTCGCCTGACTCAGTTGACGATGTTGAACTCGAAAAATCTGAATCGACCGCCGATAATCCCGACGAGATCGGAATTTTGAGACGATACGCTCCTTATTTCTCGACACGGAAGTGGAACTTTCCGAACGTCATCTCCATGGGCTCCTCCAGATACGCATATGCATCCAAACGGGAGGGTGGGCGAGGAACAAAATCAACGAGACCAGTTTCGATCTGTTTACCTCTGTCCATAATGTTGCTTGCTACCGACGAAGTCGACGATCTTGAACGTGCCATCGAGATCAGCTCCTTGTCGCCTCTAAATCCCACAGACGGCGCCAATTGACAAGGTATTAACTTGTCAATGCCTACGAGTTGTAGACTAGGGTTTCGTTGGATGTAGAGGGCAAGTAGATCTCGAAGGTTTCAGCCGAAAAGTACTCGACGATATGAAAACTAGGGTTTGTGAGACAATGATTCGATCCTCTCTTTGTCCCTCGACTCCCCCTTATATAGGAGGCGGAGCCGAGGGATTCGTGATACACAAGTTTACAGAGTCCGGGAGGATTTCTAACCCGTCCCGCAAGATTACAAACAATGCTTCCTATTACAACTCTAGCTTTCCTTAATAGTATCTTGGGCTTCCGAATCTTCTTATCCTTCGGGTCGTGGGCCTTTAGTAAACCCCGGGTACCATCTTCGGCAGGCCCATTGGGGATGCCTATGTCAGTGGTAGAATACCGCGACAGGTTCCTCACACTGTCAAGGTACGCCCCCGATGAGACCGATACCACAGAGAAGAGAAAGGAGATGTTTCTGAACGGACTGCACGACGAGATGCAGACTATGCTGGTCAACATCCCCTTTGTCGACCTTGAAGCCTTGGTGGACTCCGCCATCCAGATGGAGGGGAAGCTCAACCAAGCAAATGAGAACCGCAAACGCCACATGATGCACCAGAGTGGGCCCAGCAATACCCCAAGGTATCGCTCCAACTCAAGCGGAGGTTTTGCCCCAAGAAACAACAAGCCGCAGATGCAGATGTCACGTCCGAGTTTTCAGAACCGGAGTGGAGGACACCCAAGGCCAGGAGGCCACAACAACAGCAACAACACCAACCACAACAACAACAACAACTTCAACCGCGCCCCGATGAGAGCCCCCAACAACAACAACACCAACACTGCTTCAAGGACTGGGAGCAACGCTGTCCCCATTGCCCCCAAATACAAGTCCACCATCACTTGTTATGAATGTGGAATTGTGGGTCACTACTCCAATGAGTGCCCCAAAAGGTTAGCCAAGACTGCGTCCAACACCGCTCCACCTGCTCAGCAGCAACGCCGTGTCTCCACCGGCAAGAAGTTCACCCCCAACAACCCCAACAACCGCAACGGCCGCCTCTTTCACATGAACGCCGAAGAAGACCAGGAAGCACCAGATGTTGTACTGGGTATGTTTTCTGTTAACTCAATACCTGCAAGAGTGTTGTTTGATTCGGGAGCATCGCATTCGTTTGTCACTGAAGATTTTGCATGCACTAGTAAAATTCAACCAATCAGTTTGAAGCATGGCATGATAGTTCAAATACATGGTTCAACAACAGAAGCTAGAAATATTTGCAAAGATGTGCCTATTAGAATACATGAAGTAGATTTTTATGCAAATTTGATTGTTCTGGGAACAAAAGGTTTGGAAGTAGTACTGGGTATGGACTGGATGTCAAAACACCATGGATTGATTGACTGTGCCAAGAAGGCCATCACCATGACTAGTAACACTGGTGTGTTAGTAGAACACGTATCTGAAAGGCTGCCTAGAAAGTTTACCTGCAACCAGAGTGTAGCCAAGCCAACTTTGGATCAGATCAGGGTCGTCTGTCGGTACCCTGATGTGTTTCGTGATGATCTACCCGGTATGCCCCCAGATCGGGATATCGAGTTTATCATCGAGTTAATCCCTGGAACAGGACCTATAGCCTAGAGAGCCTATAGTATGACCCGATAGAACTAGTGGAGCTGAAGAAGCAACTGGATGATATGTTAGCCAAAGGTTTGATCCAACCAAGTGCTTCACCCTGGAGATCACCAGTTTTGTTTGTGGATAAGAAGGACGGTGCCACTCGTTTATGTACGGATTACCGTAAGCTTAACGATGTCACCATCAAGAACAAGTACCCCTTACCCAAGATAGAAGACATGTTTGACCAGTTGACCGGTACCAGAGTGTTCTCTAAGATTGATCTTAGGACTGGTTATCATCAACTGAAGATTCGTGCAATGGATATCCCAAAGACTGCCTTCACCACCAGATATGGGTTGTATGAGTATAACGTCATGTCATTTGGATTAACCAATGCCCCAGCTTATTTCATGAACCTCATGAATAAGATCTTCATGAACTTTTTGGATAAGTTTGTTGTTGTTTTAATCGACGACATCCTTATCTACTCCAAATCCGAAGAAGAACATGAGCAACATTTGGAGATTATCCTAGAAACCCTTAGACAGCACAAGTTGTATGCCAAGTTCAGCAAATGTGAGTTTTGGTTGAAGGAAGTAGGATTCCTGGGACATATCTTGTCTGCAGGAGGAATTGACGTAGATCCTGCCAAGATCAAGACCGTTACAGAATGGAAAGCCCCAACCACTCAGACCGAGGTCCGCACATTTCTTGGATTAGCAGGATATTACCGCAGATTTGTTGAAGGCTTTTCAAGCATAGCAAGACCAATGACTCAACTGTTGAAGAAGGACAAGAAGTTTGAATGGACTGATAAGTGTGAAGAAAGTTTCCAGCGGCTCGAGAGCAGATTGACCTCAGCCCCAATTTTGATCATGCCGGACATCACCAAGCCCTTTGACGTGTACTGTGACGCTTCCAAGATTGGCCTTGGATGTGTGCTGATGCAAGAAGGCAAAGTGATATCATATCTGTTGATACGTCTCAAACGTATCTATAATTTCTTATGTTCCATGCTAGTTTTATGACAATACTCACATGTTTTATACACACATTACATCATTATTATGCATTTTCCGACACTAACCTATTAACGAGATGCCGAAGCGCCAGTTCCTGTTTTGTGCTGTTTTTGGTTTCAGAAATCCTACAAAGGAAATATTCTCGGAATTGGACGAAACGAACGCCCAGGGTCTTATTTTTCCACGGAGCTTCCAGAAGACCGAAGAGGATACGAAGTGGGGCCACGAGGCGCCGCCACCACAGGGCCGCGCGGCCAAGGGGGGGCCGCGCCGCCCTATGGTGTGGGCCCCCCGTGCCTCTCCCGACTCTGCCCTTCCGCATACTTATACTCTCTATCACGAAAACCCTATTACCGAGAGCCACGATACGAAAAAAGTTCCAGAGACGCCGCCGCCGCCAATCCCATCTCGGGGGATTCAGGAGATCACCTCCGGCACCCTGCCGGAGAGGGGAATCATCACTCGGAGGACTCTACATCACCATGATCGCCTCCGGACTGATGTGTGAGTAGTTCATCCTTGGACTATGGGTCCATAGCAGTAGCTAGATGGTTGTCTTCTCCTCATTGTGCTATCATGTTAGATCTTGTGAGCTGCCTATCATGATCAAGATCGTCTATTTGTAATGCTACATGTTGTGTTTGTTGGGATCCGATGAATATGGAATACAATGTCAAGTTGATTATTGATCTATCATATATGTGTTGTTTATGTTCTTGCATGCTCTCCGTTGCTAGTAGAGGCTCTGGCCAAGTTGATACTTGTGACTCCAAGAGGGAGTATTTATGCTCGAGAGAGTGGATTTGGTGATCACATGGGTAGGTGCGCACCCTCTCTTTAACGTTGGATTTGCTTTAAGATGCTAACTTCACAGACGGCGGCCAAACGGCATGCACGCGCGGCCGAGAGTTGTTCCGCTAACCATTGATCTGAACTAAGCGTGTGGGTCCCAATCCCTATCGAAGACTCCTACAGTCTGTCCACACACGATAATAAAAGAAACCACATGTACCATCCCATCTAGACACCGCGGCACATCCGTCCCCATCCATCCCAAAATCTCGCTGACTCCTGCTCCCTCCAGCGAGCGGGGCTCCCACGACGCGGGATCCACGAGCTCCACGCCGGCCCCTCCCCAACTTCGCGCCGCCACCTCGCGCCGGCCGGCACGGCCCCGCCTCGAGCCCTCCGCGCGCGCGCCGTGGTTGGAAGGGGTTGCCTGTTCGCGGCTTCCTCCGGCGCCGGCGTGGGAGCAAAGGTCAGGGGCGTCGTTGTCGTGGACCGTGCGACAGCAGAGCAGCAGGAACCCTCGGACAGGCAACCACCGCTCGGGCGATGGCCACGGGCGGCCTTCTCCTCCCCCACCCGCCGCATTTGGGGCTCGATGTGGAGGAGCCGCCTCGGGCGGGCTCAAATCGAGTCAACGGGGGACCGGTGGGCGACCATGGCGGCTCAAATCGCCATCGTCCTATTGGGCGAGCAGTGGACCGGTGCGGCCGGCACGGCGGCGAGCGCTCGCAGGCGAGTCGTGAGAATCAGGAACGGTGGCGCCCCACACCTCAAGCTCGGCGCCTCCCGGTCCCCCGTTGACTCGATCTCGGCGCCCACCCAAGCTCCTACATGACGCGACGGGGAGCCTCCCATCCATGGCGTAGCCGGCCGTCCACATGGCACCCGGCGTCGACCATCGCGTCGGCCGGAGCCGGAGACGCCGAGACTGCCCAAAATCGATTCAAATGCAGACGATGCACGATTGTGGAAGCCGGCAACGGGGGCGACGCGGTGGTCCGCAGCGAGGCCGAGCAGAGGAGATCACCGGGGAGCTCGCAGGGACGTGGGAGGTGGAGGAGCGGTGGCGGCCGTCCCGAGCTCCATGGGCGGGCAGTGACTCAGTGAGAGAGAGGTGGGAGTAGATGAGGGTCACAAGCTCACGGCTGAAAATTAATGCTCCATGGGGTCAATGTATTGTACCCTGCCTGAAAATACAGTCTCGTAGTGTCACGCACTCACGCCCATAATTGCTTTTTCTCTTCCATCTTTTGTCCCTATGCGCCACCGGAGAGGCTGAGACCCACACCAAACGAAGGGTTTCCTATCTAATTAGAAGTATCAGCTCACGCAACAATTAAACGCCGTTAGACACGTGTCGCTTCGCGGATGCGTGCTCACGTACCCCCCTGAACAGCAGGCTTCATCCGTTATGCTCGATAGTGGGTTCATGCCTCCATTGAATCTGGGACAGTGACAGAAAGTTCTAAGGTTGTGGATGTGCTGTTGCCACTAGGGATAAAACATCAATGCTTTGTCTAAGGATATTTGTGTTGATTACATTACGCACCATACTTAATGCAATTGTCTGTTGTTTGCAACTTAATACTGGAAGGGGTGCGGATGCTAACCTGAAGGTGGACTTTTTAGGCATAGATGCATGCTGGATAGCGGTCTATGTACTTTGTCGTAATGCCCTGATTAAATCTCATATTAGTCATCGTGATATGTATGTGTATTGTTATGCCCTCTCTATTTGTAAATTGCCCAATTATAATTTGTTCACCCAACATGCTATTTCTTATTGGAGAGACACCACTAGTGAACTGTGGACCCCGGTCCATTCTTTTACATCTGAAATACAATCTACTGCAAACTCTGTTCTCTGTTGTTCTTCGCAAACAAACATCATTCTCCACACCATACGTTTAATCCTTTGTTTACAGCAAGCCGGTGAGATTGACAACCTCACTTCGTTAAGTTGGGGCAAAGTATTTTGATTGTGTTGTGCAGGTTCCACGTTGGCGCCGGAATCCTTGGTGTTGCGCCGCACTACACTCCTCCACCAACAACCTTCATGTGGCCTTCATCTCCTACTGGTTCGATAACCTTGGTTTCTTTCTGAGGGAAAACTTACTGCTGTGCGCATCACACCTTCCTCTTGGGGTTCCCAACGGACGTGTGCATCACGCGCCATCAAGACTGTTTTCTGGCGCCGTTGCAGGGGAAATCAAGACACGCTGCAAGGGGAGTCTCTCACATCCAATCTCTTTACTTTGTTTTTGTTTTGCTTTACTTTACTTTATTTACTGCTTTATTTGCTTTCTCTATATAAAAAATACAAAAAAAATCAGTTACTTGCTTTATTTTATTTACTGTCTTGTTTGCGTTCTTCATATCAAAAACACAAAAAAATTAGTTACTTGCTTTACTTTATTTCATTTGTCTTGTTTGCTTTCTTCATATCAAAAACACAAAAAAATTAGTTACTTGCATTTACTTTATTTACCTTTTGTTTATTTCATCATGCTTCCCCCTAAGTTCACTTTGAAAGATATACCGGTAGGGTGTGGGTCTATCATTGGAAGAGATAATATAGAAGAATTTTTCACTCATGTTAGTACGGTTAAAGATTTTGAAGATAGACACTTGGTAGAACTTGCTCCTACTTATGAAATTGCTACTGCCTCTTTAGTGCACATGTTGGAAGCTAGGTTTGTTAATGTTAATCCTATAATGCAACATATGTTTCTTACACTTTCTGATATGGAAGAAGGAGAGAAGAAAGATTTTGTTTTAGAAACCCTTCTTAAAGAATTTGGTGATGTAGCTAAAGAAGCTAGAAAAGTCTTTATTAAACATAAGATGCTTGGGTGTTTTACCAATTTTGCAAATACCCTTGAAAAGATGGAAAAAGATAGGCTAAAGTACACTAATAAAACCAATTGTGAGGGGGAGATTAAAGTACCAATACCTCTTAAGCTCATAGGAATGCATGAGGCACTAGAAAAGAATTTTGATTGGATTGTTCCTGAAAATTTATTTGAGGAGGATAGTAAGCCTAAAAGTAATGAAAGGGGAGCCTCTGAAACTTACATAGACAAGATACAATGCATTGTTGAGAAAACTCCCAACTATAATGTTGATGCTTCATCTCTCGATAATACTTGATTCACACTTTCTGCGCCTAGCTGAAAGGCGTTAAAGAAAAGCGCTTATGGGAGACAACCCATTATTTTACTTCTGCACTTTTGTTTTATATTTGAGTCTTGGAAGTTGTTACTACTGTAGCAACCTCTCCTTATCTTTATTTGATTGCATTGTTGTGCGAAGTAAAGTCTTTGATAGTAAGGTTAATACTAGATTTGGATTACTGCGCAGAAACAGATTTCTTGCTGTCACGAATTTGAGTAGACCTCTCTGTAGGTAACTCAGAAAAATCTGCCAATTTTCGTGTGTGATCCTCAGATATGTACGCAACTTTCATTCAGTTTGAGCTTTTTCATCTGATCAAGTTAAGTGCCCCTGAAAAATTCGTCTTTACGGACTGTTCTGTTTTGACAGATTCTGCCTTTTATTTCGCATTGCCTCTTTTGCTATGTTTAATGGATTTCTTTCTTCCATTAACTTTCAGTAGCTTTGTGCAATGTCCAGAAGTGTTAAGAATGACTATGTCACCTCTGAATATGTAAATTTTTGATTATGCACTAACCCTCTAATGAGTTTGTTTTGAGTTTGGTGTGGAGGAAGTTTTCAAGGGTCAAGAGAGGAGGATGATACAATATGATCAAGACGAGTGAAAAGTCTAAGCTTGGGGATGCCCCCGTGGTTCATCCCTGCATATTTCAAGAAGACTCAAGCATCTAAGCTTGGGGATGCCCAAGGCATCCCCTTCTTCATCGACAACTTATCAGGTCACCTCTAGTGAAACTATATTTTTATTTCGTCACATCTTATGTGCTTTACTTGGAGCGTCTGTATGTTTTTGTTTTTGTTTTTGTTTGAATAAAATCAGATCCTAGCATTCTTTATATGGGAGAGAGACACACTCCGCTCGTTCATATGAACACTGGTGTTCTTAGCTTTACTTTTAATGTTCATGGTGAAGGTTGAAACTGCTTCCTTCATTGTTATTTGGTTGGAAACAGAAAATGTTTCATGTGGTAATTGGTATATTATCTTGAATAATTTGATACTTGGCAATTGTTGTGCTCAAATAGATCATGTTTAAGCTCTTGCATCATGTACTTTGTACCTATTAATGAAGAACTACCATAGAGCTTGTTGAAATTTGGTTTGCATGATTGGTCTCTCTAAAGTCTAGATATTTTCTGGTGAAGTGTTTAAACAACAAGAAGATAGTGTAGAGTCTTATAATACTTGCAATATGTTCTTATGTAAGTTTTGCTGTACCGGTTCATACTTGTGTTTGCTTCAAACAACCTTGCTAGCCAAAGCCTTGTACCGAGAGGGAATACTTCTCGTGCATCCAAATCCTTGAGCCAAAAACTATGCCATTTGTGTCCACCATACCTACCTACTACGTGGTATTTCTCTGCCATTCCAAAGTAAATTACTTGAGTGCTACCTTTAAAATTTCATTCCTTGTCTTTGCAATACATAGCTCATGGGAAAATAGCCTTAAAAACTATTGTGGTATTGAATATGTAGCTTATGTGTCTTATTTCTTATAAGTTGCTTGTTGAGCGGTAACCATGTTTCGGGGACGCCATCAACTATTACACCTTTGTTGAATATCATGCGAGTTGCTATGCATGTTCGTCTTGTCTGAAGTAAGGGTGATTTATCATGATCAAATGGTTTGAGTATGCATATTGTTAGAGAAGAATATTGGGCCGCTAACTAAAGCCATGAATCATGGTGGAAGTTTCAGTTTGGACATTAATCCTCAAATCTCTTATGAGAATATTATCTGTTGTTGAATGCTTAAGCATTAAAGAGGAGTCCATTATCTCGTTGTCTATGTTGTCCCGGTATGGATGTCCTAAGTTGAGATCTATCAAAAACGAGAAATCAAAGGCGATCTATCTCCTTGGACCTTTGTACAGGCGACATAGAGGTACCCCTTTGTGACACTTGGTTGAAACATATGTTATGCAATGATAATCCATGAAAATCCAAGCTAATTAGGACAAGATGCGAGCACTATTGGTATTCTATGCATGAGGCTTGCAACTTATAGGATATCTTATGCATAACACATATGAATTATTACTACCGTTGACAAAATTGTTTCTATGTTTTCAAAATGAAAAGCTCTAGCACAAAAACAAGTAATCCATGCTTCCCTCTGCGAAGGGCCCATTCTTTTACTTTATGTTGAGTCAGTTTACCTACTTCTTTCTATCTTAGGAGCAAACACTTGTGTCAACTGTGTGCATTGATTTCTACATACTTTCTTATTTGCATTCATCATATTACTTTGAGTTGACAATTATCCATGAGATATATCCATGAGATAAACATGTTGAAGTTGAAAGCAACTGCTGAAACTTATATCTTCCTTTGTGTTGCTTCAAAACTTTCTACTAAGAATCTATTGTTTTTTTAGTTAACTCATGTGCAAGACTTACTGATGCTTGTCTTGAAAGTACTATTCATGAAAAGTCTTTGCTATATGATTCAGTTGTTTAATTCATTGTATTTACCATTGATTCGAATCACTTCATTCATCTCATATGCTTTACAATAGTATTGATCAAGATTATGATACCATGTCACTTCAGAAATTATCCTTGTTATTGTTTACCTACTCGAGGGCGAGTAGGAACTAAGCTTGCGGATGCTTGATACGTCTCAAACGTATCTATAATTTCTTATGTTCCATGCTAGTTTTATGACAATACTCACATGTTTTATACACACTTGACATCATTATTATGCATTTTCCGGCACTAACCTATTAACGAGATGCCGAAGCGCCAGTTCCTGTTTTGTGCTGTTTTTGGTTTCAGAAATCCTACACATGAAATATTCTCGGAATTGGACGAAACGAACGCCCAGGGTCTTATTTTTCCACGGAACTTCCAGAAGACCGAAGAGGATACGAAGTGGGGCCACGAGGCGCCGCCACCACAGGGCCGCGCGACCAAGGGGGGCCCCGCGCTGCCCTATGGTGTGGGCCCCCGTGCCTCTCCCGACTCTGCCCTTCCGCCTACTTATACTCTCCATCGCGAAAACCCTATTACCGAGAGCCACGATACGGAAAAAGTTCCAGAGATGCCGCCGCCGCTAATCCCATCTCGGGGGATTCAGGAGATCGCCTCCGGCACCCTGCCGGAGAGGGGAATCATCACCCGGAGGACTCTACATCACCATGATCGCCTCCGGACTGATGTGTGAGTAGTTCATCCTTGGACTATGGGTCCATAGCAGTACCTAGATGTTTGTCTTCTCCTCATTGTGCTATCATGTTAGATCTTGTGAGCTGCCTATCATGATCAAGATCGTCTATTTGTAATGCTACATGTTGTGTTTGTTGGGATCCGATGAATATGGAATACAATGTCAAGTTGATTATTGATCTATCATATATGTGTTGTTTATGTTCTTGCATGCTCTCCGTTGCTGGTAGAGGCTCTGGCCAAGTTGATACTTGTGACTCCAAGAGGGAGTATTTATGCTCGATAGTGGGTTCATGCCTCCACCGAATCTGGGACGATGACAGAAAGTTCTAAGGTTGTGGATGTGTTGTTGCCACTAGGGATAAAACATCAATGCTTTGTCTAAGGATATTTGTGTTGATTACATTACGCACCATACTTAATGTAATTGTCTATTGTTTGCAACTTAATACTGAAAGGGGTGCGGATGCTAACATGAAGGTGGACTTTTTTGGCATAGATGCATGCTGGATAGCGGTCTATGTACTTTGTCGTAATGCCCTGATTAAATCTCATATTAGTCATCGTGATATGTATGTGCATTGTTATGCCCTCTCTATTTGTAAATTGCCCAACTGTAATTTGTTCACCCAACATGCTATTTCTTATTGGAGAGACACCACTACTGAACTGTGGACCCCGGTCCATTCTTTTACATCTGAAATACAATCTACTGCAAACTCTGTTCTCTGTTGTTCTTCGCAAACAAACATCATTCTCCACACCATACGTTTAATCCTTTGTTTACAGCAAGCCGGAGAGATTGACAACCTCACTGTTAAGTTGGGGCAAAGTATTTTGATTGTGTTGTGCAGGTTCCACGTTGGCGCCGGAATCCCTGGTGTTGCGCCGCACTACACTCCTCCACCAACAACCTTCACGTGGCCTTCATCTCCTACTGGTTCGATAACCTTGGTTTCTTTCTGAGGGAAAACTTACTGCTGTGCGCATCACACCTTCCTCTTGGGGTTCCCAACGGACGTGTGCATCACGCGCCATCATCTGCCGGCACAGTGGTCACCCGGCTGCTCGGTTCACCGGAAAATCATCAGCACCTCACTGAACATCTTCCAGGTCTCCGCCTCTCCGGTGTCACCGGGCAGTGGATCCTCACGAGGTTCGGTGACGCAGGCCACCTCGATGAGAACGGTGCTATGGAGCATGCATTCAGCGGCGAAAGGGTATCTGCCAAAAGAAACTTTTCCTGTTGTCAATACATTGGGCAGTTCAAACATGACCATTTTATTAGCCATCAAGCACAAGAAAAGCCTTGGCAATCTCCGCCCTTCGCAGTCAAGACAAATAGACCTCGTACTTCAAAAAAAAGACAAACAGACCTCCCGCCTGATATCTTCTTGGAAACTGGCAGGCTACAGCCACGCCGGAAATCCAAAACACTCTTTAAAACCTGCCTGAAGTGTCACTCGTGTATCACACCAACACAGCAACTCATAAGCGCATGGCGACGGCCGTTGGCGTCGACCGCGAGTTGGGAGCCCCGGCGCCACCCGTTTCACCCTGGGCTCCCAGGCGCCAGGTTGTGCTGCTCCTGGGCACCCTCACGGCCAGCGTCACCATCTCGGTGGGGCTGACCCCGCCAGGTAGGCTCTGGTCCGACGGGGGCGCTCGCATTGGCGGCGACACTTTGCCCCACACCACGTATCCCCAGAGATACCTGGTGTTCTTCTACTGCAACGCCGCAGCCTTTGTCGCGTCTCTGGCCGTGGTTCTTCTCCTCATCCTCGCGAAGAACCCAGTCAGCAGCAACCAACGAATCAGGTTGTATGCGCTGCGGGTCGTCCTGGCCCTGGGCCTGCTCTGTCTGATTGGCTCCTATGTCGCGGTGGGCAACTTAAGCTTCATCTGCTCTATCTGTATGGTCGCAGTGAGCTTCATCATCTTTATCTGTGTGGTCGCCGTGAGCAGCTTGAGCTTCATCACATCTATCTGTATGGCCGCCATGAGCAGCTTTAGCTTCATCACCTCTATCTGTGTGGTCGCGCTGGCATCGGCCGTGGTGCTTTCCATTGCTATTCAGATGCTAGAGCGCTTGTGCAAGCCTGTGGCTGTGGAGATTTCGCTCAGCAGCGTGCAAGAATCACCGCAAATGGAGATTTCGCTCAGCAGCGTGCAAGAATCACGGGAAAGGCGCCTAAGGTTGCTTACCTCGGAGAACAAGAAGCGCCTCCTGGAACTGAGGGAGAAAATTCACCAAGATCAAGAAAAAGTACTGGCCCTACTGGCCAGGCAGGACCGTCGCGATTTAAAGCGAAGGTCTAAGCCCGGCTTTATAGGTGAAGCCAACATGGCAACGACTTCATACAACAGTTCCAACAAACTTCCACATATTACAGACCAAAGTTCAGGCAGTGGCGATGCCTATCAGATCCTGAAAAAATCGAGAATGCATATGCTTCTTCTTTGCACTCTTGTGGTGAGTGTCACGTATGAACCTGGAATGAATCCACCAGGCGAATACCGGATCCTCCACAACCACAACAAGAGATACCCGGTGTTCTTCGATTGCAACGCCCTAGCCTTCTTCACCTCGTTTTCTATCATCCTGAACCTTCTCATGAGCAGTGTGTTCAGCAACCATGGAATGAAGTGCTACAGCGAGTTGCAGGTCGCCGTCACCATGGACCTGGTTTACCTGCTTGTGGCCTATGTCGACGTGACCCTGGACCAGTTTCGCCTGATTGAAGCCTATGTCACCGGGAGCACCTCCATCTTTATTGTTTGGCTGTCCATCGAGGTCATCATCCAGGTTGCCCAGAAGTTGTTTGGCTTGTGGACTGATGAGCACATGGAGGAGGAAAGGGATGATGAAGAGGAGGAGAAGGATGAGGGGGCAGTAGCCATGGAACTGAAACTGGAGCAATGGCGCAAGCTTCTGCTTCTGATTGCAATTCTTGCAGCAATCCTCGCCTACCATGCCAGCACGAGTCCCCCGCCCGACAACCTCATCAACTACCGGCGCCTGGCATTCTCATACTGCAATGCAACCGTCTTCATCGCGTCCCTATCCATCATTGCGATGCTGGCCAACAGGAAGCTCCCGGCGGCTAGAGGGGTACGGTGGCACGCCATGCGGGCGTGCGTGATCCTTGACGTGATCAGCCTCACGGGCGCCTTCGCTGCCAGGGGCTATTGGAAGATATCGACGATCGATGTCACTGTTCTGGTATTGGCAGTTCTGCTCTGCATCGCGTTCCATGTTGCATGGTCCATCTCTGGAACGTCTCGAGGTCTTGTGCAAGATCTCTTATCAAAGATTGGGTCGCCGCCAGTCTTCACCGGACCGGATCCCTTGCAGGACGATGGAACCCAGCACGATTTTGAGGTGGGCATGACAGGTGGGACAAACGAGGAGCCCCTCGGAGTGGAGATCGCATCCCCGATCCTGGGGGGCGCACTCACGTTGATTGTGGCCGTCCCGGTGATGTCCATCGTCTCGATTCCAGTGAAGCTGCTCGTGGGAATCATGATTGCCACGATAGGAGTGGGCCTTTGTCAGAGGTCGCTTGCTCAGCTTCTCCGGGCGCTTGCGAGTGTTCTACAGCGCCGCCACGGTACCATGCGGTCAAGTGGCTCCTCTTCGTCTCCCCCAGAACATGAAATGTGCAAGCTGATCAGCACCCTGTGCTCGGAAACATGGATGTGGATCATAATCTTGGTCTTGTGGGTCCCCTCGCTGAGGCGCCACCTCAGGTTGAAGTTCAAGATATCCAATATATTGGCAGTACTGAGCGAGCTGGTTTACGGTACCCCGACTCCGGACACGACCACGGGTACTGCAGCCAGTACCACGACTACAGCAACAATAGTTGCCCCAACCACAGCTACCTCTACTGGGGTGGGAACCCTGATCATGACAGCTGCGTCGGGCGGCACCCCGATCACGGTGGATGCGTCGGGCACCCTGACCACGTGCCCGACCAAGACAGCTGCGTCAGGCGGCACCCCGATCACGGCGGATGTGTTGGGCACCCCGATCACGGCGTATGCGTCGGGCACCAGCATGGGCCACGAGGTTCAGCCTCTCCAAGAGCTGAGGCCTAGGAGGAACCGTAGGGTGAACAGCCGGGTTATCGGCCCGGACTGGGTCAACTGACCGATCTCCAGCCTCGAGCCGCTCCATCAACCTAGCGCACCAGACGAGCATGTTCGCCATGCTCGTCTGGTGCGCTAGGTTGATGGAGCGGGTGGCGACAGGCTAATGCAAGGAGGAGCTGGGCGCCATGGATACCTCGTTTGGAAACTCTGAAGAATGCCGGATAGAAAGCTGAGGGAGACGGGACAGCAAAGCATAGCAGTGAAAGTGCTGGGATAGCTATCTTTCTGCCTGGGAAACTACTTTCTTTTTTTCCTTTTAGTGGAACATGGGAGTGTTGTGTTTACCTGAGACATTGTATAGCTTACGGTTTCAGTATGAAATTTTCTCTAAGAAAATGTTCGCTAATAATGCTCCGCCTCCATTGCCATGGGAACAGCGGAGCTCTGCGAGCTCATTTATCCCGCCCTATTGGCAGACCAGAAACTTTCGAAAGCTCGGGCAAACGAGGTAAAGCTGCCAAATTTTAGACGAAATTGCTATAAAAAAAATCACAAATCTCAAGTTTTGCGCCATGGCTGTAGGGATGCTAGGTCCACCCAACTACAACATGGTAGAGCAAGTTACCGCTTCGCTCTCCTCGGGTCGCCCCTCCAGGCGACCGAGGGGGCGAAACCCAAGCCGCGCCGCCACCACCTCCCCTTTCCCCTCCTCCCCTCATTGTCGCCCAGAGACGACGCATTGCTAAGCCCGTGACGCCGGTGAAGGGGCGGCGGGGATCTGAGCCCTTGCCCCCCCCCCCCGCGCGGTGTCTAGGTGGACGGTCTCCACACCGGGTTCACCATGACCATGGTGGCTGCTCGACGGGCTCCCCTTCCTCCGTTGGCCGGCCCCTTGTTGGGCCTTAAGCGAGGGTGATCTGTCCGGCGAATTCCATGGTGGGGGCTCCAAAATCAAGGCGACGGCCTCGATTGGTGAGACGACGCTGTTCGCGCAGTCGGCTGCGTTTGTGGATGACTGGATGCTGGTGATCTGCGCCCTGGTCCGTGCAGGCGGTAGGGCGACGACAGGTGCGGCTCAAGGGTGGGCGGCTTCGTCTGCTCGCGCCGGAGCCTGAAGGTTAGATCTTCACTTTCCCTCTGGCCTCTCTCCTTCCCCGCAGATCTTGGATGTCGGCTTCGTGCCGGTGTTTGATGACTGGGGAGCAGGTGTGGTGTACTCGGGCCGGGAGAAATCCTCAGTCTTTGACCGTGGCGAAGACGCCTTTGGGGCGCCGTGACCTGGTGAGGCGCCACTGAGGTCCCATCCCCTCACCTCCTACTGAAAGTGCATGGAGCCCCCATGTGTGGTTTTGGTAATTAATGACAATCCCTATGTACTAATGTTTGCATTGAGTTATATTTGTAGGAGTTGTCCATAGGCAATGCTTGAACCATATGTTGGCTTCAAGATTGCAATAAGGAGCAAATGAAGAAGATCAAGTGTCAAGTATGTCTTGAAGATGAAGATGAAGTGAGCTCTCAAGGTTAACTTGAAGACATCAACGAAATGAAGTGCAAGCTCAAGATGAGCCAACTTGAAGAGATCATATGCTTGAAGCTTGCCATGAAGAAATGAAGTGCAAGTTCAAGATGAGCCATCTCGAAGAGATCCTTTGCTTGACTCTTGCCATCCATATGGTGATCATGGATATGTGAAGATGCGCCGAAGAAGAAGCTCTCCCATGGTGGATTATGGGGGAGCAATCCATATGGTGATCATGGATATGTGAAGATGCGTCAAAGAAGAAGCTCCCATGGTGGATTATGGGGAGCAATCCACAAGACTTCGTCAAGCAAGCACAATCAAGAAAGGCGTTCCATCTTGTTGAGGTCAAGATCGTCATCATCGAGCTCAAGTGGAATGCGCAAGTATAAGGTTTGCTCTTGATAGGGTTTCTTTCTCACCGGTCTCATAGTGTAGTTGGAGACCGGTTTATAGTTTAGTTGCCGTACTATCAAGAGGGCTCTCGAGTGAGTAACTCGATCGTATCCTTCGGAGAGCTCAAACCTTTGCATCCTTGCATCATCTTTCTTGGTTGTTATTTGGATCTTATCCATGTGATGTTTTAGAGCTTGTGCTTATTCTCATGACAAGCTCTAGTTCATCAAGAATGGTTTTTGCACGGGCAACTTGTTCCATTTTCAAGGTTGGAGGTTTTTACCGGTATGTCTTTTTTAGATAGGTCAAACCTTTCATCATTTTTTTCTATCCTACATTCTTGGATTATGATGGTTCCCTGCATGATCTTGTAGAGCTTGTTCCTAGCTTTAAAACAAGCCCAAGATCATCAAAATCGGAGTCCGGATGCTAAAGTTATGCCCGTTTCAGTTTGATGTTTCTGCTAGTTTCCAGGGGGGCGGATATTCCGGCCCAAGTTTGGGGCGGATAATCCCCCCCCCCCGAAAAATCCGGCCTCTGGGAAAATCCGGCCAAATATCCGGCCCCCATCCAGGGGCATGTTTTTTCTGGTTCTTAGCTGTTTTTCGGAGGGCGGATATTTTGCAAATATCCGGTCCGGAAAATCCGGCCTGACCATACCCAAACGGTCATATTTCGATGGGAGGGGTATTTAAGCACCCCTTCTTCCTCTTTGGGCTGGTTGGTTCACTTTCTCTCTCTCCCCTCCATTGTTGTCCTTCAAAGCTTGCCCTAGTTCTTGATTCCTCCCATGATTCTTGCATATTCTTGAGGGAAAAGAGAGAGAAGATCTAGATCTACATCTTGACCAATCAAATCCCTCTCTTTGTGAGTGGAATCCTCTAGATCTAGATCTTGGAGAATTTTGTGTTCTCCTCTTTGTTCTTCCTCTCTTATTCCCCCAATAGCTTTTGTAGCTTTGTTGGAATTTGAGAGAGAAGGACTTGAGCATCTTTGTGGTGTTCTTGCCATTGCATTTGGTGCATCGGGTTGAGTTCTCCACGGTGATTCGTGGTGGTGAAAGCAAGAAGGTTGTTACTCTTGGGTTCTTGAAACCCTAGACGGATTCTAGGCCTTTGTGGCGATTTGTTGGGAGCCTCCAATTAAGTTGTGGAAGTGTGCCCCAACCTTTGTGTAAGGCCCGGTTTCCACCTCGAAGAAAATCCCTTAGTGGAACCGTGACCTAGGCCTTTGTGGCGAGGGTCACCGGAGATTTAGGTGAGGCGCCTTTGTGGCGTTCGGTGTGTGGTGTGAGTACCGCATCTTGGGGTGAGGCCTTTGTGGCGTTGGTGTGCATCGAGCAACCACACCTCAAGGTGAGCCTCTTGTGGCGTTCGGGAGCACTAAGCCACCGCACCGCTCAACCGGAGATTAGCACTCGCAAGAGTGTGAACTTCGGGATAAATCATCGTCTCCCGCGTGCCTCGGTTATCTCTATACTCGAGCTCTTTACTTATGCACTTTACCTTGTGATAGCCATCGTGCTTGAAGTTATATATATCTTGCTATCACATACTTGCTTGTATTGCTTAGTGACATAGGAATCCCCAATTGGCCTGCCGAAGATGGTACCCGGGGTTTACTGAAGGCCCACAAGTCGAAGAATATGAAGTTCGGAAGCCCAGTTACTATTAAGGAAAGTTAGAGTTGTATTAGGAAATATAGAGACTTGTAATTTTACGGGACGGGTTAGAAACCCTCCCGGACTCTGTAACTTGTGTATGACGAATCCCTCGGCTCCGCCTCCTATATAAGGGGGAGTCGAGGGACAAAGAGAGGATCGATTCATTGTTCACACAACCCTAGTTTTCATAATCGTCGAGTACTTTTCGGCTGAAACCTTCGAGATCTACTTGCCCTCTACTTTCAACGAAACCCTAGTCTACAATACGTAGGCATTGACAAGTTAATCCCTTGTCAATTGGTGCCGACCGTGGGGACTAGAGGAGACAAGGAGCTGATCTCGATGGCACGTTCAAGATCGTCGACTTCGTCGGTAGCAAGCAATGCATTGGATCGAGGTAAACAGGTCGAAACTGATCTAGTTGATTTTGTTCCTCACCCGCCCTCCCGTTTGGATGCATATGCATATCTGGAGGAGACCATGGAGATGACGTTCGGAAAGTTCCGATTCTGTGTCGAGAAAGAAGGATCGTATTGTCTCGAAGTTCCGATTTCGTCGGTATTATCGGCGGACGATTCCGACTTTTCGTCGCCACGCTTCATCAACACTATGGCAGGTGAAAAGGTCGCCAAGATCTTCAGCGACATGTCCTTCGAGTCGTCTGCGGACTCTGATATAAGCAGCGACTCAGACAGCATCGACAGCTTCAATTTCGTCGACAGATCCATTGCTGTTGGAGAGGTCTTCACCAATCTATATGATGGTGTCACCAATCCTGACAAAAATCAAAATTCAAAATATCATCAGATCTGTGCAATTGGAGAAACAAACCGAGCAGAGCCGGAGACGTTAGAGGCTTTCGACGATGTGGGAAACCCATATGTCGATCCCGCTGATCTCAGGCGGGGGTTAGGCACCAAATATGTCGGGCCTACACCGCGTCTAAGGGTTCAACTCCCGCAAGAAGCCTGGGATAGAGCCGCAAGAGCCATGGATGGTACAGAACCAATGACCACAACTGCTACGGCAGAAGAATTGCAAGCTTATCAATACAAACTCGCTCGTGTCAGCAGAGAGTTGGAAAAACAGACAGCTGAACTAAATAGAAGAAGGGAAGCAGCTTCTGCGTCAAGCAGGCGAAGGGCAGAGCTAAGTCGACAATCAGGAAATTCGGGAGATAGTCACAGAGAAGCTCGAAGGAGAGCAAGATCTCGGCTGCAAAATATACCTGAAGGAGAAAGAGAGAATTTAGTCCAAAACCTCGACATGTCCTTTATGTCAATCGACACAAGGGGGAATATTATCCCCAAAACACCGGAAGCTGGATACATGGCAACGCAAGCTTACATCCTTGCATCCAGGCCACCCCCTGGAGATCCGAGAGAAGTGTTGTATAACATGGCCATGGCAGGAGTTGGAGTCATGGGAACAACATTCGCAGCCACACCTCCCGAAGGAGCTGCAAGGCAAAATAGTCCGCGACCTACCGCTGCAGTGCAGGATCCTCTGAGAGCGAGTGGAGCAAGGGATTCAGCGACTCAGGCAAGAGTGGATAGAGCGCGACAGGATAGACGAGAACACCGACATTCACCAGAAGTTGATGAGGAGGATATGTGTGGACTCCCGTGCTTTACGAGACGAGTCTGAAAAACTCGAGTCCCGTCAGGGTTTAAGTTACCCGACAATTTCAAAAAATTCGATGGTCTGCATGATCCTGAGGATTGGTTAGTCAATTATCTCGAGACGGTGAAATTGATAGGTGGAACCAGGGCAACAGCCATGCAGAGCATCCAAGTGCACTTCAGCGGAGCAGCACGATCGTGGATAAAGAAGTTACCTCCAGGGTCCATCGACAGTTGGGATAGCTTCGAGGAAGTTTTTGTGAAGAATTTCCGATCCACATGCAAAAAACCCGCATCACTGGAAGAGTTGAGGGCTTGTAGGCAGAAGTATGACGAATCAATGAGAAAATACATCCAAAGGTGGAATATCATTAAAAAAACTCGGCAGAGAACATATCTGACGAGAGGGCAATAGATGCGTTTGTGGCAGGAATTCGACGAAGAGATTTTGTCGAAGACTTGGGGAGAACTAATCTGAGGACAATATCAGCATTGATGGAAATAGCGAACAAATGGGCAGATGGAGAAGATGTTGTTCACAACAAGCGACATAGGTCGCCAGAGGAGGACCGCAGTCGAAATTTTCAAAATAGGCGACGATTCTCTCGACAGTTCTCGAATAATGATTCTCCCGACCAAATATCGGCTGGGTTTCGAGGAAACACTGGAGGAAACAGTCGAGATGACTATCAAAGGAGTAGCGAGCAGCGAGGTGACAATAGAGATGATTCTCGCAATAATAGTCGATTGAATAAATCTCATGATGATATGCTTGTTTTGTCTTGTGGCCATGATAAAAATGCTTCTTTTCCTCTAGTTGTTGTGTGACTAACAATGTAGAGGAAACCAAAGATTCTATTGGTCAAGACAAGATCTTGAAAGGAGCCTCAAGTAACTCCTCATCTCTATCTCATGGTTCTCATATATGCCTTATGGCCAAGAGTTCCACGGTATCTCCTACCGTGGAACCTAATATTCCTCGTGGTGATAAGGATGAGGATGAATATGAAGAAGAGGATTGGGTTGTCTCTCTACGCGATAAGGGTAAAAATGTATTCAAGGTTCTTTGCAAAGATAAAATTGCTAGCTCTCACTTTTTTGAAATCTTGACTACCGCTATTGAGAGCCAAAAACTTATTTGGATGTGTGAGAACACCACTGATAAAATGGGTGCTCTTGAACGAGAGTATGCCAATGATGTAGCATCCTTAAAGAATGATCTTGAAGAAGAACAAGATACTGTAGCCTCTCTTGAGGAGCAACTTGAAACCCTTGAGGTGTCTCAAAATGAAATATTTGCTAAACTCACTAAAGAAAGAGACCATGCTAAAGCTCAATTAAAATTGCTTAAAAATGAAAAGTCCAAAGTTGGTGTTAGTCATGATAAACTTGTTAAGGATCTAGATGATCTAGACAAGGCCCACAAGGCCTTGGAGAGCGAACACTCTATCCTCACCAATTCATATGAGCAACTACAAGCTTCATATTTAAAAGAGCATGCTATGTTACCCTCTCTTCTTGATATGTCTTGTGATGATGCTTGTGCTACTAACTCTACTTTTGGTGAAGCATCTATCTTGAAGGAGAATGTTGAGCTAAGTGCTCAACTTGATTTGCTAACTAGCAATTATGGGAAATTGGAAGAAAATCATGAAAAGCTTTCTAGCTCCCATGAGGATCTTCTAGCCTCTCATGATAGGCTAAAGTTAGCTCATGAGGCTATCATATCTAAGGCAACACCTTGTGAGTCTCATGAGGATACTAGCACTACTACTCAAAAGGCTATATTGCCATGTGCTAGTCCTAGTAATTCATCCACTCATAGTATTGCTAAATCTTGTGATGAATTATCTTCCTTGCCTTATTGCTCTAACAATGAAGGTACTTGTGTTGTTACTAACCATGTAGAGGAAATCAAAGAGCTCAAGGCCCAAGTCACTTCTTTGAAGAACGACTTGGTAAAGACTCATGAAGGGAAATGCAAACTTGACACGATGTTAAGTGTGCAACAATCCCCCAATGACAAGAGTGGACTTGGATTCAAATCCAACAACAAGAACAAGTCCAAGAACAACAACAACAACAACAACAAGAAGAAGGGCCAAGTACAAGTCAACGACCCGGCCAAGATTGTTTGCTTCAAGTGCAAAATTGAAGGGCACCATGTGACAAGGTATTAACTTGTCAATGCCTACTGATTGTAGACAAGGGTTTCGTTGGATGTAGAGGGCAAGTAGATCTCGAAGGTTTCAGCCGAAAAGTACTCGACGAATATGAAACTAGGGTTGTGTTGACAGTAAATTCGATCCTTTCTTTGTCCCTCGACTCCCCCTTATATAGGAGGCGGAGCCGAGGGTTTCGTAATACACAAGTTTACAGAGCCCGGGAGGGTTTCTGACCCCTCCCGCAAGATTACAAATTATACTTCCTAATACAACTCTAGCTTTCTTATTAACACCTTGGACTTCTGAATCTTCTTATCCTTCGGGTCGTGGGACTTCAGCAAACCCCGGGTACCATCTTCGGCCGGCCATTGGGGATGCCTATGTCAGTAGCCCCCGAGATTTTGCTTGAATCGCAGAGTCAGGGAAAATCTCCAACTTTATATTCATTCAACAGCTCTGAACTTTATCACATATCTTTGGATACGAAATTTTATATTGTACAGGGATAATGGTAGTTGAGGCTAGTTCATCTGACGGTTCAGGTACTAGTTAACTGCTGTAGTGGCAATCCTCAAAAACCTACTTCAAGATCACGTCCCTGGACATGATCTCGGGATACTGGTGTAAACTTCGACAGGTGCCGCTTAAGGTCTTACCATTCTGTCGAGTCCCAGTCATATTTTATCGGGTACCTAACGCGTCCGTTAGGATTTTTCTTCGTATCTGTTGATATGGAAAAAAGTAGCAATCCGACGTCAGAGACGACGCTACGCCGCTCAGAACGGATCTGGGGTCTTACCTTCACAAAGTTTTGCGGCATTCAGAGATTATTCGCTACTTTGGCGCTCTGAGAATATATTGTCGAGTGCTTTTTCGGCTGTTGGAATAGCACATTTTATTGAGTCAACAGATGACTTATTTTGCCTTCCCGATGGGAGTATTTGTAGAGTTATTTGTATAACTCGAAATATGCTCACTTCTTCTTTTTTCTTCTCTTTTTTTTTATAATTTCATCGGGCACGCGAACAACGTTCCCGATGGGAGTAGCCCCCGAGGCTACAGCCAAGGATTTGTGCTTGGTTGTAGGCTCAGCACTTTATTGCCTCATGTCAATATATTTTCATTCTTTCTCGAACTTTGTATATCTATCGGGTGCGCGACCAGCGCTCCCGATGGGAGTAGCCCCCGAGGCTATGAACAAATGCTTGCATTTGGTTATAGGCTCTCGACATTTCTATTTTGTCATACTCGAATTTTTCTTTTTTCCAAAGTAGCCCCCGAGCATTTGGGCAAAAACTTGTATTTGATCAAAGGCTCTCGAAATAATCAACAATCTTTTGCTGTCGCCATTCTTACGAACCTTTGTAGGCGAGATTTTCTCTTGCCAAGGTGACATCATTGCTGACGATAGCCACGATCACTGTATCGGGAAAACGCGAGAACTTCTCTCCCTCTGTCTCGTGGGCCCAAATTTTTTACCACGTTGACACGTCATGCAAGTGGGGGACACACGTCCTCCACTTTTCCTGGCGCACGCACTGTAGCGCCCGTTCGTTCCCTTCTCAGTGAATTTGCGATTTTACCCCTTGTCCACGTGTCACCATCTATTCCACATTTTCTCCATCCAACGGCTCATCGATTCACCACACCTCTATTTAAGGTCATCGTCTTCCTTCTTGGACACTTTCGCTCGCGCCGCTCCTCTGCTCTCCTCTGCCAAAATTCTCCCTTGCGCCCCATAGTTCTTGAGCTCAACTACACTTCGCACTTTGCTCCGACGCCATTGTTGATGCCTCCGCGCAAACTCACCAGGCACAGCACGCCCGAGTCTAAGATGGCGACCGAAGATCTGGGGAACACGGAGTGGGAGAGATCCAAAATCTCCCCTCAAGACATCAACCTGCTCGAAGAAACGGGGATCAGCAAGAAGCAAGACGCGCTTTGCTTCCCCAGTGAAGAAAGCTATCCAACCCCTCCAATGGAGTATCGGGTCAGTTTCGTCGACCACCTCATCCGTGGTCTTTCTGCCCCCATTCACAATTTCTTACGGGGGTTGCTTTTTATGTACGGACTACAACTGCACCATCTTACTCCCAACTCCATCCTCCACATCTCAATCTTCATCACGCTTTGCGAAGCTTTCCTTGGAGTCCAGCCTAACTGGTCTCTATGGAAACGCATTTTCTTCTGTCGCCGTAATGGCTCTGCCAATGTTTTCTATAACATTGGCGGCATTGTCATCTGCGTCCGCCCTGACGTTGAGTACTTTGACGTCAAATTCCCTGACTCAGTATAAGGGTGGCACAAAAAGTGGTTGTACATTCATGCGGAGAATCATGGCTCTGTTGAAGACAACATCCCTCCTTTTGATGGTACCGAGAAAATCTGTCGCCGTCGTTCCTGGGACGCAGAAGCTACCGACGAAGAAAAAGCGGCGACAGAGGCCTTGATGACACGCATCCACCAACTCCAAAATACCCAAGGACAAGAACTGCCGGGAATCCAAATCACGGCGTACTTCCTTAGGATCAGGGTGCAGCCTCTGCAAGCTCGCAAAAATCCCCTTTGGATGTATGCTGGCAATGAAGATGTAGATCGCTTGTCGACAGATTTATCGGTCAAGGACTTAGAGAAACTTGTCCGAAAAATCTCGTCGCTGAACAAAAAAGACACCGTTCCTTCATCTTGTCGTGTGACGCCATACAGCGCCACCAACGCGCTCCCTCAGGTGATTTTTTTTTGTAATATACTTATTCATGCACTCTTTCTTTTTCTCCTTTAGTACTACCATTTTTTCGACTGCTATTACTGATATAAATCCGTGTCGGTATTTTTCTATTTTGTGCAGAATCATGATACTGCATCACCTCTTCCTCCCCTTCCCGAAGGTGGGGAAGTCGAAGAACGGGCCGTTGTCACCGACGACAACCAAGGTACTTCTCGCCTTGAGAGTGAAGTCGCGGGTTCTTGAAAATCCGCGGCATCCTCTGAAAAAGAGATTGAAACCGAGGCTACCACATCAACACGCTCTTCTCTCCCAGCTGCTTCCCCGAAGAACAAGCGAAAGAGGGACGAGGTTGTCGATTCCGGCACCTCCAAAGCCGGTGCTGCTCGTGCCGGAGAAACTGCACCTGATGTTGGAAAGAGAGCTTTCAATCCTTACGAGGATGCTCTAGTCAGCTCGTAAGTTCTTGCTGCTCTATGTTTTTTTCTTCTCGATAATTTTCTTTTTTGTTTCTTATCTTGTCTCTTTATTTGTTGTAGTGGCGATGAGGAGGAAAATGCACCTATTGACGCGACTGCTCGAACGAGCACGTCCCGTACTTTAGTTGTATCCGAAGCTCAACCTGATGGAGATGAAACTTCGCCTCCTCAACAAAACACAGAGCATCCAACACCAGTTGAAAGCCCCCGAGCCTCTTCACCAAAGAGAGCTAGGGTAGAACCAGCCAAGGAACCTCTCCTGCTGACTGGTAGTTCCACGACTCCTTCATTGGATGATGTAAGTTTTTGACTCTTCTTTTTCCGAACATTTCAGCATTTGTCGACTCCCCTTTGTTTCTTGCTTAAGTCCTATCGAACTTTTGCTTCCTATATTGACTCTTCTTTTTCTTTTGGTTTCTCTTCAGCCTTTGATGAAGGAGTTTATTCGCCTCGGTACCCAATTCGCCGGGTACCGTGATCATGCCAAGAAGCTTGAAGGTACCTTTTTATCTTGTTCCTGCTTTTTCTGTTAAACGCCTGCCATTATTTTGTCATAACATTTGACTGTCATTGATTATGCCAGAAAATCTTGCGGAGTCAAACAAGCGTGCTGACGCTCTTGCTACCAAGTTAGAGCAAAGCGAAAATGCTCGCAAGAAAGCTGAAGCAGATGCTGCCGCCGTCGAAGATCTTCGGAAAAGACTTCACGACGCGGAAACTTCTTTGAGCGAACATATAACTCAGCATTCTGCTCGCGAGACAGAAATTGTTGCTCGCTTAGAGACGCAAAGTCGTCGTTTTGTTAGTAAGTGCTCATATCTCTTTTATTCTTTCGGATCATCGAATTCTTCTTGTCTCGCTTCCGACAAACTTCTTTGCGACTCACTTAGGGAGGACGCAGCAAGATTATGAGCTGGATAACCCTGAGGGTGATTGCCTTCTCGATCCTCTCTCCCTCCTTGAGATCCATGGAGATGAGGCGCGTGAAGGTCTTTCTGAAGCCAGAACAGGCCTCTCGCAGCTGTTTCCTTACTTCTTCCCGAAGAAAGAGGAACCCACGCCCTTTACCGATCTCGCCAAATGCTTCAATTCTCAAGAAGATCTTGGGCTCAAGCTTCGGCAAGAAGGCTTGAAGGTTGGCGTTGAAAGCACTATTGCCTTGGTCGCCGACAGCCAACAAGATGTCGACTGGGCAAGAGTTGGCAACGTAAAGGAGATGGAGACGAAGAGATGGCAATCGCTGATTAAGGCTGCCAAGCCAAATTCGAAGAAAATCCTCGCCTATCTTGGATGCAAGCCAACTCCTGCTCCTAGTTCATCGAAGCCGGAGGTCAAGTAGACCATCTTGTCTTCTTTTTTTTACTTCTCTTTTGATGCTGTCGCCACAGTAGCTTTTGGCGACAACTGCCTCAGTAGTTCATTAGGGGCCTTCCTTTTGTAATACCCATGTAAATACTTCGAATATCAATGGAAATCTTATTTTGCTTGATGATTGATGTCGAAATTTTTATTTCCAGTTGATTTTTGACAACTATACTTCGACTCGTCCTGGCAATGTTGTTCCCACCTCCTCCTACTCGAAGAAAACGCCTGTCAACGATGAATTTTACGAAGATTCCTCGAGTAGGGGTTTGATACGTCTCCAACGTACCTATAATTTCTGATGTTCCATGCTTGTTTTATGACAATACTTACATGTTTTGCTTGCACTTTATAATGTTTTTATGCATTTTCCGAAACTAACCTATTAACGAGATGCCGAAGGGCCAGTTGTTGTTTTCTGTTGTTTTTGGTTCCAGAAAGGCTGTTCGGGCAATATTCTCGGAATTCGACGAAATCAACGCCCAGAACCTTATTTTTCCCGGAACCTTCCAGAAAGTCAGAGGGGGACCAGAGGGGTGCCCTGGGGGCCCCACACGTGGTGGCGGCGCGGCCCAGGAGGGGGGCGCGCCACCCTAGTGTGAGGAGGCCCCGTGGCCCCTCCGACTCCGACTCTTCGCCTATTTAAGCCCTGGTGACCTAAAACATCGATACGAATTGACGACCAGAAAGACTCCAGGGGCGCCGACACATCGCGAAACTCCGTTTCGGGGGACAGAAGTCTCTGTTCCGGCACCCTGCCGGGACGGGGAAGTGCCCCCGGAAGCCATCTCCATCGACGCCACCGCCTCCATCATGCTCCGTGAGTAGTTCCCCCATGGACTACGGGTTCTAGCTGTAGCTAGTTGGTATTCTCTCCCCCATGTACTTCAATACAATGATCTCATGAGCTTCCTTACATGATTGAGATTCATCTGATGTAATCGGTGTTGTGTTTGTCGGGATCCGATGGATTGTTACATTATGATTAGTCTATCTATAAAGTTTGTGAAGTTATTGTTGCCGCAATCTTGTTGTGTTTAATGCTTGTCACTAGGGCCCGAGTGGCATGATCTTAGATTTAAGCTCTATACTTATTGCTTAGATTGTATCTACAAGTTGTTTGCACATGTCTATGTCCGGAACCAAAGGCCCCGGAGTGACAAGCAATTGGGACAACCGGAGGGGAAGGCTTAGGTATGAGGATCACATGTTTTCACGGAGTGTTAATGCTTTGCTCCGGTGCTCTATTAAAAGGAGTACCTTAATTTCCAGTAGATTCCCTAGAGGCCCGGCTGCCACCGGCTGGTAGGACAAAAGATGTTGTACAAGTTTCTCATTGCGAGCACGTATGACTATATATGGAAAACATGCCTACATGATTAATAATATTGATGTCCTGTCTTAATGCTATTTCAATCCTATCAATTGCTCAACTGTAATTTGTTCACCCAACACTTGTTATTGGAGAGTTACCACTATTGTAGATAGCTGGGAACCCCGGTCCATCTCTCATCATCATATACTCGTTCTACATGTCATTGGAAGTAGTATCAACTATTTTCTGGTGCCATTGCTCTCATATTACTATTACTGTTGTTGTGTTACTGTTACTATTGCTCCCATATTACTGCTACTTTCACATCACCCCTGTTACTAGTGCTTTTCCAGGTGCAGCTGAATTGACAACTCAGTTGTTAAGGCTTATAAGTATTCTTTACCTCCCCTTGTGTCGAATCAATAAATTTGGGTTTTACTTCCCTCGAAGACTGTTGCGATCCCCTATACTTGTGGGTTATCAAGACTATTTTCTGGCGCCGTTGCCGGGGAGGCATAGCTCTACTCATAAGTTCACCTGGGGAGTACACTCTACCTCTCTCTCTGTTTTATTTTATTTTGTGCTTAGTTTATTTCTGTCTAGTATTACTTTGCTTAGTTTACTTTTGTCTAGTTTGTTTTTGTTTTGTTTTACTTTCCTCATATACCCGAAAATCCATAAATATTTGAAAAACCAAGAAATCAAAAACTGTTGCTATGGGAGAACCTACAACCTATTTGGAGCTTATAGAATTATATAATAATTATAGAGAATCAAGAACGGGAAAAGTTATGAGTGCTGTGATAGAAAAATTTAATACAATTGCTAAAATCTTGCTTAAACGCCATGATATAAACTGTTGCTCTAAACAGGATACTAAACATCTTAAATTTCATTGTGGCTTTAGTGAGGAAGTTTTAATTAAGAACTATAATTGGAATAGCTATATTCATTTTGGGTTCGAAGAAGTAGAACAATTTGTTTTGTTTATGGGAGCTTCTGAGATAGAATCCTTCATTGCTAAAAATTATGAAACTTCGTTGTTTGTAAGGACCTTAAAGATTATGTCTCTTCTATCCTTAATTTTTGCATAGAAAGCTACAGTGATAATCCTTATATCATTGATTATAAAGAGAGACTCATTAATGCACAAGAATGCACTCACAATTTGCAGGAACCTGTGGAAGAAGAAATTGATGAACCTGAAAGCTCATTGGATGAAAAAGAGGAGGAAATTGATGAACCTGAAAGCTCATTGGATGAAAAAGAAGAGGAGAGTGATGAACAAAAGGAGGAAGAATGGATTAGCTACCCATGCCAACCTTCTAATGAGAGTAACTCCTTATCTCTTACACTATTTGATTGTCCTCCATGCTTACCAAAAGAGGATGAGTGTTATGTTCCTGTGGATTCTCTTGAAATATTTCCTATGAGCAAAACTTGTGAAAATGATTATGCTACCGTTATCTATGATAATCCATGCTATTTTGATAAATCTTATGATAATTCTTTGTTTGAACCTGATGTTGAAATGCATGGTACTAAAGAGTTTTGCTTGGCAAATGTTTATGATAAATCTCTAGATGATGGTCCTATGTTACTTGATAATATTAATTGTACTACTAATGAAAATGGGATTGGAGAAGTCTTGACTTTATCTATGAGTCCCATATCTCTTGAGAATGATCAATCATCTTGTTATATTATTGATAAAAGTGGATTCGAAAGTTTTAATCCCACTATTTTTAAGCTTGATAAAAATTATGTGTTTATGGATCATGAAAAGCATGCTGCATGTGATAGTTATACTGTTGAGTTTATCCATAAAGCTACTGAAAATTATTATGAGAGAGGAAAATATGGTTGTAGAAATTTGCATGGTACTAAAACACCTCTCTATATGCTAAATTTTTTGAAGTTACTCTTGTTTTATCTTCTTATGCTTGTCACTTTGTTCTTCATGAATTTATTCGAGTACAAGATTCCTATGCATAGGAAGTGGGTTAGACTTAAATGTGTTTTGAACTTGCTTTTTGATGCTCTCTTTTGCTTCAACTCTTATTTCTTGCGAGTGCATCATTAAAATTGCTGAGCCCATCTTAATGGCTATAAAGAAAGAACTTCTTGGGAGATAACCCATGTGTTTATTTTGCTACTGTTTTGTTGTGTTTTGGAAGTTGTTACTACTGTAGCAACCTCTCCTTATCTTTATTTTATTGCAATGTTGTGCCAAGTAAAGTCTCTAATAGGAAGTTGATACTAGATTTGGATTTCTGCGCAGAAACAGATTTCTATCTGTCACGAATCAGGGCAGGGCTCTCTGTAGGTAACTCAGAAAAATCTGCCAATTTACGTGCGTGATCCTCAGATATGTACGCAACTTTCTTTAGTTTTGAGTTTTCTGATTTGAGCAACGGAAGTACCTCTTAAAAATTCGTGTTTACTAGCTGTTCTGTTTTGACAGATTCTGTCTCTGTTTTTTGCATTGTCTCTTGTGGACTTTAAGCAAGGTTTTCTAGACGTGGAGAGCTGTAGCTAATGTTTTATTGAGTTCTTGCAATGTGTCACTACAGGGCTAAAGTGGATTAAAGTTTTTTGAGTACTAACCCCTCTAATGAAGTTTATGAGAAGTTTGGTGTGAAGGAAGTTTTCAAGGATCAAGAGAGGAGGATGATATATGATCAAGAAGAGTGAAAAGTCTAAGCTTGGGGATGCCCCCGTGGTTCATCCCTGCATATTTTAAGAAGACTCAAGCGTCTAAGCTTGGGGATGCCCAAGGCATCCCCTTCTTCATCAACTTATCAGGTTCTTCTATTGAAACTATATTTTTATTGTGTTTTTATTTTTGTTTATGATTGAATAAATTCGGATCCTAGCAATCCTTGTGTGGGAGAGATACACGCTCCGCTTTTTCATATGAACACTTGTGTTCTTCGTTTTACTTTTAATGTTCAATGATAGAAGTTGGAAGCTATTGCATTTATTACTATTTGGTTGGAAAAAGAAAATGCCTCATATTGTCTTGAATAATTTGATAATTGGCAATTGTTTTGAGCTCTCAAGTAGGTCATGATTAAGCTCTTGCATCATGTAGTTTAAACCTATTAGTGGAGAACTACCGTAGAGCTTGTTGAAACTGGTTTGCATGATTGGTCTCTCTAAGGTCTAGATATTTTCTAGTACAAGTGTTTGAGCAACAAGGAAGACAGTGTAGAGTTTTATAATGCTTGCAATATGTTCTTATGTAAGATTTGCTGTGCCGGTTCATACTTGTGTTTGCTTCAAACAATCTTGCTAGCCAAAGCCTTGTACTGAGAGGAAATGCTTCTCGTGCATCCAAAACCTTGAGCCAAAACCTATGCCATTTGTGTCCACCATATCTACCTACTATGTGGTATTTCCTGCCATTCCAAGCAAATACTTCATGTGCTACCTTTAAACCTTCAAAATGCTTCTCAATTTGTGTTGATGTTTTATAGCTCATGAGGAAGTATGTGGTGTTTTATCTTTCGATCTTGTCATTTACTTTTGACAGACTTTCACAATGGACTAGTGGCTTCATCCGCTTATCCAACAATTTTGCAAAAAGAGCTGGCGCGGGGTTCCCAGCCCCCAATTAATCAACCTTCATTAATAATTCTCTTCAGATGTTTTGCTTTGATTCATCAGTAAGCAACTTAATTTTGCAAATAGACACTCCTTCATGGTATGTGAATGTTGGAAGGCACCCGAGGATTCGGTTAGCCATGGCTTGTGTAAGCAAAAGGTTGGGAGGAGTGTCATCCATAAATAATGAAACTAAAATACATGTGTAAACAAAAGAGAAGAGGGATGATCTACCTTGCTGGTAGAGATAACGTCCTTTATGGGAGCCGCTCTTGAAAGTCTAGTTGATGAGGTAGTTAGAGTGCCCACTACCATTCGTTGACAACAACAAACACCTCTCAAAACTTTACTTTTATACTCTCTATATGATTTCAAAACTTAAAAAGCTCTAGCACATGATTTAATCCCTGCTTCCCTCTGCGAAGGGCCATTCTTTTACTTTATGTTGAGTCAGTTTACCTACTTCCTTCCATCTTAGAAGCAAACACTTGTGTTAACTGTGCATTGATTCTTACATACTTGCATATTTGCATTCATCATATTACTTTGTGTTGACAATTATCCATGAGATATGCATGTTGAAAGTTGAAAGCATTTGTTGAAACTTAAATCTTCCTCTGTGTTGCTTCAATGTCTTTACTTTGAATTTATTGCTTTATGAGTTAACTCTTATGCGAGACTTTTGATGCTTGTCTTCAAAGTATTATTCATGAAAAGTTTTGCTATATGTTATCTATTTTTTAGCAACTATAGATCATTGCCTTGAGTCACTGCATTCATCTCATATGCTTTATAATAGGATGATCAAGATTATGTAAGTAGCATGTCACTACATAAATTACTCTTTTTATCGTTTATCTACTCGAGGGCGAGCAGGAACTAAGCTTGGGGATGCTGATACGTCTCCAACGTACCTATAATTTCTGATGTTCCATGCTTGTTTTATGACAATACTTACATGTTTTGCTTGCACTTTATAATGTTTTTATGCATTTTCCGGAACTAACCTATTAACGAGATGCCGAAGGGCCAGCTTGTCTGTTTTCTGTTGTTTTTGGTTCCGGAAAGGCTGTTCGGGCAATATTCTCGAATTCGACGAAATCAACGCCCGTAACCTTATTTTTCCCGAACCTTCCGGAAAGTCGGAGGGGGACCAGAGGGGTGCCCTGGGGGCCCCACACGTGGTGGCGGCGTGGCCCAGGAGGGG
Source organism: Lolium rigidum (assembly GCF_022539505.1). Lineage (NCBI taxonomy): Eukaryota > Viridiplantae > Streptophyta > Magnoliopsida > Poales > Poaceae > Lolium > Lolium rigidum. The sequence continues at coordinate 126,145,249 of NC_061512.1, forward strand.
GGCGCGCCACCCTAGTGTGAGGAGGCCCCGTGGCCCCTCCGACTCCGACTCTTCGCCTATTTAAGCCTTGGTGACCTAAAACATCGATACGAATTGACGAAACTCCAGAAAGATTCCAGGGGCGCTGCCACATCGCGAAACTCCGTTTCGGGGGACAGAAGTCTCTGCTCCGGCACCCTGCCGGGACGGGGAAGTGCCCCCGGAAGCCATCTCCATCAACGCCACCGCCTCCATCATGCTCCGTGAGTAGTTCCCCCATGGACTACGGGTTCTAGCTGTAGCTAGTTGGTATTCTCTCCCCCATGTACTTCAATACAATGATCTCATGAGCTGCCTTACATGATTGAGATTCATCTGATGTAATCGGTGTTGTGTTTGTCGGGATCCGATGGATTGTTACATTATGATTAGTCTATCTATAAAGTTTGTGAAGTTATTGTTGCCACAATCTTGTTGTGTTTAATGCTTGTCACTAGGGCCCGAGTGGCATGATCTTAGATTTAAGCTCTATACTTATTGCTTAGATTGTATCTACAAGTTGTTTGCACATGTCTATGTCCGGAACCAAAGGCCCCAGAGTGACAAAGCAATCGGGACAACCTGGAGGGGAAGGCTTAGGTATGAGGATCACATGTTTTCACGGAGTGTTAATGCTTTGCTCCGGTGCTCTATTAAAAGGAGTACCTTAATTTCCGAGTAGATTCCCTAGAGGCCCGGCTGCCACCGGCTGGTAGGACAAAAGATGTTGTACAAGTTTCTCATTGCGAGCACGTATGACTATATATGGAAAACATGCCTACATGATTAATAATCTTGATGTTCTGTCTTAATGCTATTTCAATCCTATCAATTGCCCAACCGTAATTTGTTCACCCAACACTTGTTATTGGAGAGTTACCACTAGTGTAGATAGCTGGGAACCCCGGTCCATCTCTCATCATCATATACTCGTTCTACATGTCATTGGAAGTAGTATCAACTATTTTCTCGGTGCCATTGCTCTCATATTACTATTACTGCTGTCGTGTTACTGTTACTATTGCTCTCATATTACGGCTACTTTCACATCACCCCTGTTACTAGTGCTTTTCCAGGTGCAGCTGAATTGACAACTCAGTTGTTAAGGCTTATAAGTATTCTTTACCTCCCCTTGTGTCGAATCAATAAATTTGGGTTTTACTTCCCTCGAAGACTGTTGCGATCCCCTATACTTGTGGGTTATCAGGGTTCAACACAAGAATTGGCAGAACTTCGTCGACAACTCCAGTCTATCAAGAAACAGTCACTTATGGTAATGGAGCAGTCTCGAAAATCTTCCGAGAGGGAAAAGATTGCGCTTCAACAGGCTCAAGATGCTATAGCTGAAAAGGAAACTGCGGTTTCTGAGGCTGTTGAAGCTTCTCGACGAGAGAATTTCATGCTTGAGCTAATGCTTGATGCCAGCTTGGATATGACGGGTATGCTTGATTAACTTGGTCATGCTTGATTTTTCTCCTGCTGTCTTTTCTTTCCTTGCTGATTCTTTTGCTGATACAGGTTCTTTTTTGGACACTGCTGCCGAGGATGAACGTGTTGAGGCTCGATCCAATGTGCTTCTCAATCTTGCATTGAAGCATGGTTCCAATTTTTGGGGTACACCTGAACGTACCCGCTAGATTGTCAGATTTCAAGATCGCGCGGGTCAGGTCCGTGAATTTCTCGACTTCTGTACAAGGACATTGCCCTTAGTTTACGGCACCATGTTTCCGTGCAATAAGATGCCGGAAACCCTTCCTGAGTTGATGGAAAATTCGGGATGCACCTCGAATCCATGGATTTGTGCGGGCCCAACTATCCGCCGGTGCCAGATTTGCTATGATGATACAAATCTGCTATCCAAAGTTAGATATGAGTAGAATTGACTCCAAGTGCCTGGCCAAGATGGCGAAAAGGAAAATAAATGTTGGCAAAATTGACGATATTGTAACTCCCGTAGCAGAAGACATGATGGATGAACTTCTTCGGATGGATGCTGAATTCTTCGTGAAGGGCAGCTATGCTGAACATAGTACTCGTACTGTAAATAATGAACGGATGTGACGTGGGCATTACCCTTCGGGTAACCAATGTTGCCCTATCCTGTATTTCCTAGTTGGAGGCCCATGAAGGCACTCGACGGCAAGATGGGCCACTAAGGCGGTGCAACGGAAGATTCCTTAAAGTACAAGACGCGGAAGGAGCCGAACAAGGAAAGTCTAGAGATAGATTTACTATAAACCTAGTCGTACTCGACTAGACCTCTTGAGACCTGGCCTCCTATATAAAGGCCAGGAGAGGGGCTGTCGAGGGACAACCAATCTTAGCGATCTTAGCCAACAGAAGCTTAGAGCTAGGTTACCATAGTACTTAGCCATCTTGACGAGATCTCAGCCGAACTATTCGGCACCCCATTGTAACCAATTATCATCATAATCAAGAACAGACAGGCAGGACGTAAGGGTTTTACCTCATCGAACCTGGGTAAATCGCTCTCCCCGCTTGTCTGTGAACCGATGTCTCGTGTCAGCTTGCAGGATTCCATCAACCCTAAGCCCCTATCAGAGGGCATTGCCAAGGAGCACCCTCGACAATTGGCGCCGTCTGTGGGAACCCTGTCGGCACAAGGCAGGTCATCGGCAATACCAGTCACGTCTGCGGCGTTCGTACTCGAGTCACCAACGCCACCAGATCCAGAAGACCCGATCCGCTGCGGATCCTTTGAGTTCATACCACATCTCGAGCCGCCACATTCGATCTCTGCAGAATCGCATGATGGCATGACCACAACTTTCGGAGGCGTTCACTTCATCATCGACTCCGGAGGCTTTCTTCGCCTCCCTAGGGCAAGTACATCTGGCTCAAGAACCTCAGTCTCGGCAGGTGACGTTCCGGCGGCAACCTTGGAAATCCCGCCCAGAAACGCGCAGGGAGGCAGCCGAGGAAATTTTGACCTCGCAACGGGACGAAGGAAAAGACGAAGGGATTCGCACCGTGGAGAGGAAGAACGTACAGCGACTCACCATCGCCAGTCTGAACGAGGGCAGCAGGACATGCAACCGATCCACGGCCGCACCCGTTCGCCATGTTTATCGGCTACAGAGCAACTCGAGGCACCATGTTACGTCCACTCCTACATTGATCCGAAGGATGGTCGAGAGAAATCCAGTCACCTACTAAGGAACTGCCGACACTTCCTGGAGATTCGACAGCTTCGTGATGATCTTAGAGCCGAAGCCATATCAAGAGTTCACATGATGGAGAAGAGGGCAAGATCTTACGGCCATCCGCCAGAACCGTATGTACCAGAGCCGTACAAACCAATGGAGAGAGAGGAGTATGTACCAGCCGAAGCATTCCCAGAGCCACGCGGACAGGTCAACATGATCCATAAAACCAGCTTTTCAAAAAGGGAAATCAAGAAATTCTCGCGAGAAGTGAAGTATGCAGAAGTGGCCATGGTTGGCACACCCGAATTCATCGACTGGTCGGAGCAAAGTATCTCCTTCGACAGGACAGACCACCCGAAAGCCGTCCCTAGACCGGGTCATGCAGCCCTTGTCCTTGAGGCGCAGATTGGAGGGTACAACATGAGCAAAGTATTCATGGATGGAGGAAGTGGCTTGAACCTACTATTTGCAAACACAATGAGAGCAATGGGTTTAACAGTCGACATGCTAAGAGAGTCTGACACAGGGTTCCATGGCATCATACCGACTCGACCCGCTTATTCCCTTGGTAAAACATCACTGGATGTAGTCTTCGGAACACCCAACAATTTCAGGAAGGAGAAGATCGAGTTCGAAGTAGTCGACTGGGAATCTCAATATCACGCCATCCTCGGCAGGCCCGCGTTTGCCAAATTCATGGCCGTACCTCATTATGCGTACCTAAAACTGAAGATGCCAGGCAACAACGGGACCCCAATAACCGTTCATGGGAGCTTTGCTCGATCAGACACCTGCGATAGGGAGTTCCAAAAGATCGCCTCGAAGTTCGGTGCCAAGGAAGAACTCAATGCAATCGACGCTGCCACATATCATATGCAACCACCAGCCGACAATCGAAACGTAAGATCCGACGAATTCGATGCTACAAAGGAAGCCAAGAAGCTGCAGGTGCATCCCACTGACCCGAAGAAAACGGTCAATACGTCGGCTGACCTTAAGGTCGCATAGGAAGGCGCGCTCATCAAGTTCCTCCGTGAGCGCTGGGAGATATTTGCATGGGAACCATCCGACATGCCAGGTATCCCCAGGAAACTCGCTGAGCACGCCCTTAATGTTGACCCGACAGCCAAACCAGTGCAGCAGTCGATGCGCCAATTTTCCGAACCTAAGAGAAGAGCAATTGGCGAGGAAGTCAATCGACTCCGTAAAGCAGGATTCATCCGAGAGCTCAAGGAATCTGAGTGGGTGGCCAACCCTATCATGGTGCCCAAAAAGGATACCACCGCTCTGCGTATGTGTATCGATTACACCAGCCTCAACAAACACTGTCCGAAGGACCACTTCCCGCTGCCTCGTATTAATCAGATAGTCGACTCCACAGCCGGATGTGATCGCCTCTCCTTCCTTGATGCGTACTCCAGATATAATCAGATCAAGCTGAAGAAAGAAGACCAGGAGCTAACCACGTTCATCACCCCACACGGCGTTTTCTGTTACAACGTCATGACATTCGGGTTGAAAAACGCAGGAGCAACTTATCAACGTTGCATGCAGGCTTGCCTTGGTGATCAGATCGGGAGAAACATCGAAGTCTACATTGACGATATCGTGGTGAAAACAAAGCACACTGCCACTCTTGTCGATGATTTGCGGGAAACCTTTGACAACTTAGACAAGTATAAAATCAAGTTGAATCCCAAAAAATGTTTCTTCGGAGTGCCAGGGGGGCAAGTACTAGGGTACTTCATCTCGGCCAGGGGGATTGAAGCCAACCCTTTGAAGATCAAAGCTATTCTCGACATGGAGCCGCCAAAGAATCTGCACCAAGTGCAGCAACTGGCAGGACGATTAGCAGCGCTCAGCAGGTTCATCGCCAAGCTAGGGGAAAAAGCTTTTCCCTTCTACAATTTGATGAAAAAATCAGAAAAGTTCGAGTGGACAAAGGAGGCGCAGGAATCCTTCGACAATTTGAAGAAAATCTTGTCGACATCTCCAGTCCTTGTAACCCCCCGTGAGAAGGAAACACTGCTAATGTATATAGCTGTGACAGCCCAAGTCTTTAGCAGCGTCTTGGTCATCGAACGAGAAGAAGCAGGGAGAGTTCATGGCGTGCAAAGGCCCGTTTACTACCTCAGTGAAGTGCTCACGCCCGCAAGACAGAGGTACCCCCATCATCAGAAGCTGGCATACGCAGTGTGGAGGTCAGCTCGCAAGTTACGGCACTACTTCACAGAGCACCCGATTATCGTCGTGAGCGAAGCACCACTGAAGAACATAATGACCAATCCAGAGGCCACAGGTCGAGTGTCCCAATGGGCTATCGAGATAGCACCACGCGACATAACCTACGTCAATCGAACAGCGATAAAATCCCAAATCCTCCCAGATTTCGTGGCAGACTGGATCCAATCACAGACACCAGCAGCACCCGACATGTCGGGGTCATGGATAATGTACTTTGACGGGTCAAAACGAAGCACAGGTGCAGGAGCAGGAGTGGTGTTGATATCACCGCAGGGAGATAAGATGAAGTACATACTACGTATGAATTTCTCACTGCCGACGAACAATGAAGCAGAATACGAAGCGCTGCTGCACGGAAAGAAAATGGCAAAGGCATGCGGGGCAACTCGTCTGGAAATCTACGGAGACTCAAACTTAGTTGTGCAGCAGTCGATGAACTTGTGCGACGCGGTCAGCGACAACATGATCGCCTATCGGCAGCTGTATCAAAATATGGAAGCTAAATTCGAAGGATGTGAGCTCAAGCATATTGGCAGAGCCAGCAACGAGGAAGCCGACACTTTGGCAAACATCGGGTCGATGTGCTCCCCTATTCCAGACGGAGTGTTTTACGAAGTGATCACTCAGCGATCAATAAAAGAAAAGGCATCGGCACCTCCAGAACCGTCGGCTGATGAATTGGAGGCGAGCTCGCAGCAAGCTGCCGAAGAATCTCCAACTCCTCCTGCCGAACAAGTCCTCCTCCTCGAGCCACTATGGACCAAGCCGTTCCTAGCGTATCTAACGAAGCAGGAGTTACCAGAGGATCCGGTAGAAGCAAGACGAATCGTTAGGCGATCGAAAGCCTTCACCATAGTGAACGGTGAACTTTACAAGCGCAGCATTTCCGGTATTTTCAAAGGTGCATTGCCATTGACGACGGAAGAGCACTGTTGCGCGAGATACACGAAGGAACTTGCGGACATCACGCAGGAAGCAGGGCCCTCGTGGCGAAGGCCTTCAGAGCGGGATTTTACTGGCCAACAGCGGCATCGGATGCTCGAGATCTGGTCATGAAGTGCGATCCCTGTCAGCGATTTTCACCAAAACCACACGCCCCTGCCACAGACCTGATGACGATTCCTCTGGCGTGGCCGTTCGCTCAATGGGGACTCGACCAAGTTGGACCGCTGCCAAGATCATCGCCTGGAGGGCACACATATCTATTGGTCGCGGTCGACAAATTCACAAAGTGGATCGAGGCAGTACCGGTGCGAAACCAGAAAGCAAAAACAGCAGTACAATTCTTCAGGGGAATAACATGTCGATTTGGTATGCCTCACAGTATCGTCACAGACAACGGAACCAACTTTGACTCCAAAGAGTTTCGAAAATTTTGCGATGACGGAGGAATCAAACTAAAGTTTGCATCAGTGGCCCACCCACAGACCAACGGCCAGGTGGAAAGGATCAACGGTCTCATAGGGGATGGCCTCAAGAAACGCCTTACAGGTGCAGCTGGAGCTTGGGTCGAAGAGTTACCATATCCGTACTTTGGAGTTTGCGTACTACGCCTAACAGGTCGACTCAGTACACCCCAACTTCTTGGTGCACGGAGCCGAGGCAGTCCTGCCAGCCGACATTCGGTTCGAAGCACCTCGGGTGACAGCATACACGGAATCTTCTTCCAATATCGCGCTACAGGACGCTGTGGACCTCCTCGACGAGGCGCGAGATATTGATTTGGCAAGAACGACGGTATACCAGCAAGCGCTGAGAAATTATCACAGTCGACGAATACGCAGTCGAAGCTTTAGTGTCGGGGATATGGTGCTTCGGCTGAAGCAGGAGAGACCCTTGAAACTCGAATCCCCATGGGAAGGACCGTATATCGTCACCGAAGTGATACCAGGAGGAGCCTACCGGCTCAAAAACCCAGCTTCAGGAAAAGACGTTGAGAATCCATGGAACATCGCACATTTGCGACGGTTCTATACATAGGATACGATTGTTTTTAATTACTCGATAGCCCTTAAGGTTGCTTTTGCACTATGAATAAAAGTTCTAATCAGGTTTTCTACCTTTTTTCTTGCTCCAGGCCTTATCATCCGAACATACCGTATGAGGCCCTACCATTGGCTCTTACTCCCATCGGGAGCGCTGGCCTAAAAAATACGCTTACACAGTGTCATTAATTAAATACTCTCAACGGGGGCTAAGATTAATGATGCACAAAAACAACCAATCCAAGCCTCGAGAAAATACACGCGTGCTGCAGTCGATGGTTACATTATCACAAAATAAGGCTCAAACCGGTGCACCGCGTGACGAAACCAAGCGTCTAATTCCCTCGACTAAGTCGATGGGTCTCGCCCTTACAAAACTTACATAAAGGCTTCGCAATAACATTGCATAATTCAACGAAGTCGTCGAGAGAGCAGGTTGAACTGATCACTCAGCCGCCCTCGACAATAAAACATCAATCAAACTAACATAGCGTGCAACATACACGGTAAATTTATACAAAACAATCTTATGCAGATGTAAGGCTATTACATTCATGATCGGGCTCCCCGGTCCCAGTGGGCCTTCAGATCCTTCTCAAGGCATGACTCCATCCGAGAAACAATGGTGTAAGCAGGACCTCTAGCAACATCATAATATTGGCCTAAATTCCTCTCAGTGTTTGCTACGGCTTCCAAGTCTAAAGACGGATGGCACGCCAATATCGAAGCAAAGGCAAGCTCAGCACCAGCCAGGAGGTCTTTCCGCACCAACTGTCGAATCCTTTCGGGAGACTTGAATCGGGTGAACAGGGCAGATAAAGTTTCGGGTGCTTGGTCCAGAGGGAACAAGGTGTTCCAAACCATCGTGAGATGAGCGTGGAACTTATCAAAGTAATAGTGCGCCTTCCCCACCTATTATCAATCTATTACCTATGTGTTGTTTATGATCTTGCATGCTCTCCATTATTAGTAGAGGCTCTGGCCAAGTTTTTACTCTTAACTCCAAGAGGGAGTATTTATGCTCGATAGTGGGTTCATGCCTCCATTAAATCTGGGATGGTGACAGAAAGTTCTAAGGTTGTGGATGTGCTGTTGCCACTAGGGATAAAACATTGATGCTATGTCCGAGGATATAGTTATTGATTACATTACGCACCATACTTAATGCAATTGTCTGTTGTTTGCAACTTAATACTGGAAGGGGTTAGGATGATAACCTGAAGGTGGACTTTTTAGGCATAGATGCATGCTGGATAGCGGTCTATGTACTTTGTCGTAATGCCCAATTAAATCTCACTATACTTATCATATCATGTATGTGCATTTTCATGCTCTCTCTATTTGTCAATTGCCCGACTGTAATTTGTTCACCCAACATGCTATTTATCTTATGGGAGAGACACCTCTAGTGAACTGCGGACCCCGGTCCATTCTTTTACATTAAATACAATCTACTGCAATACTTGTTCTACTGTTTTCTGCAAATAATCATCATCCACACTATACATCTAATCCTTTGTTACAGCAAGCCGGTGAGATTGACAACCTCATCTGTTTCGTTGGGGCAAAGTACTTTGGTTGTGTTGTGCGGGTTCCACGTTGGCGCCGGAATCCCTGGTGTTGCGCCGCACTACATCCCGCCGCCATCAACCTTCAACGTGCTTCTTGGCTCCTACTGGTTCGATAAACCTTGGTTTCTTTCTGAGGGAAAACTTGCTACTGTACGCATCACACCTTCCTCTTGGGGTTCCCAACGGACGTGTGTTAACTGCACGCATCAAGCTCTTTTTCTGGCGCCGTTGCCGGGGACCTGAAGAAAAGTTACACCACAAATATTTCTATCTCCCACGTCAACTGCACGCCAGCAGCTATCTCCCCCTTTTTCTTCACCAAGGCTGCCATCGCGCGAAGAGAAGTGATGTCTTTATTTAGACAAGACACTTGGTCACGCAAGCAGCGAACAAGGCATGATTCATCATTACTCGAAGGGTTCGGAAAAAGCTCGGCACGGGAAGAAGATGAAGGAATCTGCAGTACAGTCCCCAATTCAGACCAGCATTAACATAAAAACTCCCATCGGGAGCGCTTGGCATATATGATACATTCAAAAGGATGTTCGAATTGGCAACAGAGGCGAAATAAAACTGGACTACGTCAAGTTACGGTTGATCTTATTTACAACAAATCAAACAAAAGTTCAAGGGTTCGCCGATGATGAACCAGGGGTAGATTCAGGAATAGGCTTGGCTTGCGCTTCATCTACCAGCTTCAGAAGTTGATTGGCGCAAGTTACTGCCGATCTTTTGAAGGGCTCAAGGTCGACTAAATGATTGTCATTGTCAACAGGCAATGCCTTAGATAACTTCTCCAATTATGACCCCATCCCATGGCCCATAAGCAACTGGAAAGTAAGAACCGCCCCAAATAAGCGGTTACGGCGTTTCAGTACCTCCACAGGCTCGGAAGGATCAACAAGGAAAGCATCCGCCATCTCGTCGAGAGTCTTGTCCCGCTTCATCTTCGGGAAGATCATCGAGTATAGCCTCGACAACGCTCCTTTGGTCTTTTGCAGATGTCCAAGGACTTGGACATTAGACTCAGCGGCAAGCGACAAGGCATCGGCTGTAGAGTCCTCCCGAAGCTGATGACGTCGAGTGACAGTTATGTCGGCGGCCTCTGAAAGAAATACAGATCAATAATCAATGAAGAAACACCAAGAAAGAAACGGTGTACCATGGATCTTACCTAATAAATTCTTGATGGATTCGCGGAGGACGCCTTCCTTCTTGTCGACTGCAGCCGCCGCCGCACGCCTGGCATCTTGTTCATCCTTCATCTGCTGCTTCAGCTTCTTCACCTCCTCCTTCAGCAAGGCGTTCTCATTCTTGGCGTCGGTAGCAAGCCTGTTGGCTTCAAGCACCTGGTCAGCCGAAGATCTGATAGTCTTTCGAAGTTGGGAGTTTTCAGCCTCAAGTCGGGTGAATTGATCGGCGAAATCCGCTACAGCATCGACTGTGACGTAAATCGGCTGCAGCAAGGAAAATCAAGAGGATTCAGTCGACAGAAACTCGACAAAGCAGGGCAGATTAAATACTTACATGATCACGACCAGCCGATGAAGTGGGAGCATCGCCAGGAGGAATAACTTTCGACACTGGAATCTTCTCTACACCCGTTCGCGACGGAGGTGTCGACTTGGCGGGAGAGGGATTCGATTCCTTAGCCGATGCCGCTCTCCCAGAGGCTAATTTGGCCCTCTTCGCAAGAGGAACTTCATCATCATCGTCATCAGAGCTGCTTAAGTGTAGTGCACAGTTAGCATACAAAATAATAGGAAATAAATCAGGAAAAGAGTATAGATGCTCACAGGTCCAGATCATCTTCGCCTGCGAAGAAACTTGTTGAACTCTTCTTAGTAGGAGGAGGCGAAGCAGTTCCATTGGCATCATTATCTCCTCCGCTAGGACTTGATTCAGCCGTTGTAATGAGATCGTCGTGTATTGATACGTCTCCGACGTATCGATAATTTCTTATGTTCCATGCCACATTATTGATGTTATCTACATGTTTTATGCACACTTTATGTCATATTCGTGCATTTTCTGGAACTAACCTATTAACAAGATGCCGAAGTGCCGCTTGTCGTTTTCTGCTGTTTTTGGTTTCAGAAATCCTAGTAAGGAAATATTCTCGGAATTGGACGAAATCAAAGCCCAGGGGCCTATTTTTCCACGAAGCTTCCAGAAGTCCGAAGACGAAACGAAGTAGGGCCACAGGGTGCCCAAACCCTAGGGCGGCGCCCCCCCCCCCCTGGCCGCGCTGGCCTATGGTGTGGGGCCCATGTGCCCCCTCCTGACTTGCCCTTCCGCCTACTTAAAGCCTCCGTGACGAAACCCCCAGTACCGAGAGCCACGATATGGAAAACCTTCCAGAGACGCCGCCAACGCCGATCCCATCTCGGGGGATCCAGGAGATCGCCTCCGGCACCCTGCCGGAGAGGGGAATCATCTCCCGGAGGACTCTACGCCGCCATGGTCGCCTCCGGTGTGATGTGTGAGTAGTCTACCCCCGGACTATGGGTCCATAGCAGTAGCTAGATGGTTGTCTTCTCCCCATTGTGCTATCATTGTCGGATCTTGTGAGCTGCCTATCATGATCAAGATCATCTATATGTTGCGTTTGTTGGGATCCGATGAATAGAGAATACTTGTTATGTTGATTATCAAAGTTATATCTACGTGTTGTTTATGATCTTGCATGCTCTCCGTTACTAGTAGATGCTCTGGCCAAGTAGATGCTTGTAACTCCAAGAGGGAGTACTTATGCTCGATAGTGGGTTCATGCCCGCATTGACACCTGGGACGATGATGAGAAAGTTCTAAGGTTGTGTTGTGCTGTTGCCACTAGGGATAAAACATTGATGCTATGTCTAAGGATGTAGTTGTTGATTACATTACGCACTATACTTAATGCAATTGTCTGTTGCTTTGCAACTTAATACTGGAGGGGGTTCGGATGATAACCTGGAAGGTGGACTTTTTAGGCATAGATGCAGCTTGGATGGCGGTCTATGTACTTTGTCGTAATGCCCAATTAAATCTCACTATACTCATCATGATATGTATGTGCATGGTCATGCTCTCTTTATTTGTCAATTGCCCAACTGTAATTTGTTCACCCAACATGCTGTTTGTCTTATGGGAGAGACACCTCTAGTGAACTGTGGACCCCGGTCCAATTCTCTTTACTCGAAATACAATCTACTGCAATACTTGTTCTACTCGTTTTCTCGCAAACAATCATCTTCCACACAATACGGTTAATCCTTTGTTACAGCAAGCCGGTGAGATTGACAACCTCACCGTTTCGTTGGGGCAAAGTACTTTGGTTGTGTTGTGCGGGTTCCACGTTGGCGCCGGAATCTCCGGTGTTGCGCCGCACTACATCCCGCCGCCATCAACCTTCAACGTGCTTCTTGGCTCCTCCTCGGTTCGATAAACCTTGGTTTCTTTCTCGAGGGAAAACTTGCTGCTGTGCGCATCATACCTTCCTCTTGGGGTTCCCAACGAACGTGTGAGTTACACGCCATCAAGCATATTTTCCGGCGCCGTTGCCGGTGAGATCAAGACACGCCGCAAGGGGAGTCTCCACTTCTCAATCTCTTTACTTTGTTTTTGTCTTGCTTAGTTTTATTTACTACTTTGTTTGCTGCACTAAATCAAAATACAAAAAAATTAGTTGCTAGTTTTACTTTATTTGCTATCTTGTTTGCTATATCAAAAACACAAAAAAATTAGTTTACTTGCATTTACTTTATCTAGTTTGCTTTATTTACTTGTTTCTAAAATGGCCAACGCTGAAAATACTAAGTTGTGTGACTTCACAACCACAAATAATAATGATTTCTTATGCACACCTATTGCTCCACCTGCTACTACAGCAGAATTCTTTGAAATTAAACCTCGCTTTACTTGAATCTTGTTATGCGAGAGCAATTTTCTCGGTGTTAGTTCCGATGATGCTGCTGCCCATCTTAATAATTTTGTTGAACTATGTGAAATGCAAAAATATAAAGATGTAGATGGTGATATTATTAAACTAAAATTGTTCCCTTTCTCATTAAGAGGAAGAGCTAAAGATTGGTTGCTATCTCTGCCTAAGAATAGTATTGATTCATGGACTAAATGCAAGGATGCTTTAAATTGGTAGATATTATCCCCCTGCTAAAATTATATCTTTGAGGAGTAGCAGAATGAATTTTAAACAATTAGATACTGAACATGTTGCTCAAGCTTGGGAAAGAATGAAATCTTTGGTTAAAAATTGCCCAACCCATGGAATGACTACTTGGATGATCATCCAAACCTTCTATGCAGGACTAAATTTTTCTTCGCGGAATTTATTGGATTCAGCTGCTGGAGGTACCTTTATGTCCATCACTCTTGGTGAAGCAACAAAGCTTCTTGATAATATGATGATCAACTACTCCGAATGGCACACGGAAAGAGCTCCACAAGGTAAGAAGGTAAATTCATCGAAGAAACCTCTTCCTTGAGTGATAAGATTGATGTTATTATGTCTATGCTTGTGAATGATAGGACTAATATTGATCCTAATAATGTTCCATTAGCTTCATTGGTTGCACAAGAAGAACATGTTGATGTAAACTTCATTAAAAATAATAATTTCAACAACAATGCTTACCGGAACAATTCTAGTAACAACTATAGGCCATATCCTTATAATAATGGCAACGGCTATGGTAATTCTTATGGGAATTCTTACAAAAATAATAGGAATTCACCCCCTGGACTTGAAGCCATGCTTAAAGAATTTATTAGTACACAAACTGCTTTTAACAAATCTGTTGAAGAAAAGTTTGGGAAAATTGATATACTTGCTTCTAAAGTCGATAGTCTTGCTGCTGATGTTGATCTTTTGAAATCGAAAGTTTTGCCTAATGAAAATCATCATAATAAAATTGTTACTACAGCAAATGCCATCCAAGTTAGAATTAATGAGAATATAAGATTAATGGCTGAACTGGCGTGCTAGGTGGGATAGAGAAGAAAATGAAAAACTAGCTAAAGAGAAGAATGTAGCTAAAGTTTGGACTATTACCACCACTTGTAATGCTAATGCTACACATGTTGCTGCACCTCCTACTAATACTAATAAAATAATTGGTGTTAGCAATGTTTCCACTTCTAATGCAAAGCACGAGAACCGCTTGAAACTGCTAAAACCGTCGAAACCGCTCGTGATAAAGCTCGCTGAAATTTTTTCCAACATTGGGGATGATGATCCCATTGCTTTAGATTATAATGGTTTGAATTTTGATGATTGCCACATCTCTGAAGTTATAAAGTTCTTGCAAAAACTTGCTAAAAGTCCTAATGCTAGTGCTATAAATTTGGATTTCACACATCATATTACAAATGCTCTCATAAAAGCTAGAGAAGAGAAACTAGAGCGTGAAGCTTCTATTCCTAAAAAGCTAGAGGATGGTTGGGAGCCCATCATTAAGATGAAGATTAAAGATTTTGATTGTAATGCTTTATGTGATCTTGGTGCAAGTATTTCGTTATGCCTAAGAAAATTTATAATATGCTTGACTTACCACCGCTGAAAAATTGTTATTTGGATGTTAATCTTGCTGATCATTCTACAAAGAAACCTTTGGGTAAGGTTGATAATGTTCGCATTACCGTTAACAATAACCTTGTTCCCGTTGATTTTGTTGTCTTGGATATTGAATGCAATGCATCTTGTCCCATTATATTGGGAAGACCTTTTCTTCGAACTCGTTGGTGCTATTATTGATATGAAGGAAGGTAATATAAAATATCAATTTCCTCTCAAGAAAGGTATGGAAAACTTCCCTAGAAAGAGAATGAAGGTACCTTTTGATTCTATTATGAGAACAAATTATGATGTTGACACTTCATCTCTTGATAATACTTGATACACACTTTCTGCGCCTAGCTGAAAGGCGTTAAAGAAAAGCGCTTATGGAAGACAACCCATGTTTTTACCTACAGTACTTTGTTTTTATTTTGTATCTTGGAAGTTGTTTACTACTGTAGCAACCTCTCCTTATCTTAGTTTTGTGTTTTGTTGTGCCAAGTTAAGCCGTTGATAGAAAAGTAAGTACTAGATTTGGATTACTGCACAGTTCCAGATTTCTTTGCTGTCACGAATCTGGGTCCACCTCCCTGTAGGTAACTCAGAAAATTAAGCCAATTTACGTGCATGATCCTCAGATATGTATGCAACTTTCATTAAATTTGGGAATTTTCATTTGAGCAAGTCTGGTGCCATTTTAAAATTCGTCAATACAAACTGTTCTGTTTTGACAGATTCTGCCTTTTATTTCGCATTGCCTCTTTTGCTATGTTGGATGAATTTCTTTGATCCACTAATGTCCAGTAGCATTATGCAATGTCCAGAAGTGTTAAGAATGATTGTGTCACCTCTGAATATGTTAATTTATATTGTGCACTAACCCTCTAATGAGTTGTTTCGAGTTTGGTGTGGAGGAAGTTTTCAAGGATCAAGAGAGGAGTATGATGCAACATGATCAAGGAGAGTGAAAGCTCTAAGCTTGGGGATGCCCCGGTGGTTCACCCCTGCATATATTAAGAAGACTCAAGCGTCTAAGCTTGGGGATGCCCAAGGCATCCCCTTCTTCATCGACAACATTATCAGGTTCCTCCCCCGAAACTATATTTTTATTCCATCACATCTTATGTGCTTTTTCTTGGAGCGTCGGTTTGTTTTTGTTTTTTGTTTTGTTTGAATAAAATGGATCCTAGCATTCACTTTATGGGAGAGAGACACGCTCCACTGTAGCATATGGACAAGTATGTCCTTAGCTTCTACTCATAGTATTCATGGTGAAGTTTCTTCTTCGTTAAATTGTTATATGGTTGGAATTGGAAAATGATACATGTAGTAATTGCTATTAATGTCTTGGGTAATGTGATACTTGGCAATTGTTGTGCTCATGTTTAAGCTCTTGCATCATATGCTTTGCACTCATTAATGAAGAAATACATAGAGCATGCTAAAATTTGGTTTGCATATTTGGTTTCTCTAAGGTCTAGATAATTTCTAGTATTGAGTTTGAACAACAAGGAAGACGGTGTAGAGTCTTATAATGTTCACAATATGTCTTTTATGTGAGTTTTGCTGCACCGGTTCATCCTTGTGTTTGTTTCAAATAAGCCTTGCTAGCCTAAACCTTGTATCGAGAGGGAATACTTCTCATGCATCCAAAATACTTGAGCCAACCACTATGCCATTTGTGTCCACCATACCTACCTACTACATGGTATTTTCCGCCATTCCAAAGTAAATTGCTTGAGTGCTACCTTTAAAATTCCATCATTCACCTTTGCAATATATAGCTCATGGGACAAATAGCTTAAAAACTATTGTGGTATTGAATATGTAATTATGCACTTTATCTCTTATTAAGTTGCTTGTTGTGCGATAACCATGTTTACTCGGGGACGCCATCAACTTTTCATTGTTGAATTTCATGTGGGTTGCTATGCATGTTCGTCTTGTCCGAAGTAAGGGCGATCTACACTGAGTTGAATGGTTTGAGCATGCATATTGTTAGAGAAGAACATTGGGCCGCTAACTAAAGCCATGATCCATGGTGGAAGTTTCAGTTTTGGACAAACATCCTCAAATCTCTAACGAGAAAAGAATTAATTGTTGTTGAATGCTTAAAGCATTAAAAGAGGAGTCCATTATCTGTTGTCTATGTTGTCCCGGTATGGATGTCTAAGTTGAGAATAATCAAAAGCGAGAAATCCAAATGCGAGCTTTCTCCTTAGACCTTTGTACAAAGCGGCATAGAGGTACCCCTTTGTGATACTTGGTGAAAGCATATGTATTGCGGTGATAATCCAGGTAGTCCAAGCTAATTAGGACAAGGTGCGGGCACTATTGGTACACTATGCATGAGGCTTGCAACTTATAAGATATAATTTACATGATGCATATGCTTTATTACTACCGTTGACAAAATTGTTTCATGTTTTCAAAATCAATGCTCTAGCACAAATATAGCAATCGATGCTTTTCCTCTATGGAGGACCTTTCTTTTACTTTCAATGTTGAGTCAGTTCACCTATTTCTCTCCACCTAAAGAAGCAAACACTTGTGTGAACTATGCATTGATTCCTACATACTTGCTTATTGCACTTATTATATTACTCTATGTTGACAATATCCATGAGATATACATGTTACAAGTTGAAAGCAACCGCTGAAACTTAATCTTCTTTTGTGTTGCTTCAATGCCTTTACTTTGAATTATTGCTTTATGAGTTAACTCTTATGCAAGACTTATTGATGCTTGTCTTGAAGTGCTATTCATGAAAAGTCTTTGCTTTATGATTCACTTGTTTACTCATGTCATATACATTGTTTTGATCGCTGCATTCACTACATATGCTTTACAAATAGTATGATCAAGATTATGATGGCATGTCACTCCGAAATTATCCGTGTTATCGTTTTACCTCGCTCGGGACGAGCAGTAACTAATCTTGGGGATGCTGATACGTCTCCGACGTATCGATAATTTCTTATGTTCCATGTCACATTATTGATGTTATCTACATGTTTTATGCACACTTTATGTCATATTCGTGCATTTTCCGGAACTAACCTATTAACAAGATGCCGAAGTGCCGCTTGTTGTTTTCTGCTGTTTTTGGTTTCAGAAATCCTAGTAAGGAAATATTCTCGGAATTGGACGAAATCAAAGCCCGGGGGCCTATTTTTCCACGAAGCTTCCGGAAGTCCGAAGACGAAATGAAGTGGGGCCACGGGGTGCCCAAACCCTAGGGCGGCGCGGCCCCCCTCGGCCGTGCCGGCCTATGGTGTGGGGCCCCTGTGCCCCCTCCCGACTTGCCCTTCCGCCTACTTAAAGCCTCCGTGACGAAACCCCCAGCACCGAGAGCCACGATACGGAAAACCTTCCGCAGACGCCGCCAACGCCGATCCCATCTCGGGGGATCCAGGAGATCGCCTCCGGCACCCTGTCGGAGAGGGGAATCATCTCCCGGAGGACTCTACGCCGCCATGGTCGCCTCCGGTGTGATGTGTGAGTAGTCTACCCCTGGACTATGGGTCCATAGCAGTAGCTAGATGGTTGTCTTCTCCCCATTGTGCTATCATTGTCGGATCTTGTGAGCTGCCTATCATGATCAAGATCATCTATATGTAATTCTATATGTTGCGTTTGTTGGGATCCGATGAATAGAGAATACTTGTTATGTTGATTATCAAAGTTATATCTACGTGTTGTTTATGATCTTGCATGCTCTCCGTTACTAGTAGATGCTCGGCCAAGTAGATGCTTGTAACTCCAAGAGGGAGTACTTATGCTCGATAGTGGGTTCATGCCCGCATTGACACCGGGACGATGACGAGAAAGTTCTAAGGTTGTGTTGTGCTGTTGCCACTAGGGATAAAACATTGATGCTATGTCTAAGGATGTAGTTGTTGATTACATTACGCACTATACTTAATGCAATTGTCTGTTGCTTTGCAACTTAATACTGGAAGGAGTTCGGATGATAACCTGAAGGTGGAATTTTTAGGCATAAATGCAGTTGGATGGCGGTCTATGTACTTTGTCGTAATGCCCAATTAAATCTCACTATAATCATCATGATATGTATGTGCATGGTCATGCCCTCTTTATTTGTCAATTGCCCAACTGTAATTTGTTCACCCAACATGTTGTTTGTCTTATGGGAGAGACACCTCTAGTGAACTGTGGACCCCGGTCCAATTCTCTTTACTGAAATACAATCTACTGCAATACTTGTTCTACTGTTTTCTGCAAACAATCATCTTCCACACAATACGGTTAATCCTTTGTTACGACAAGCCGGTGAGATTGACAACCTCACTCGTTTCGTTGGGGAAAAGTACTTTGGTTGTGTTGTGCAGGTTCCACGTTGGCGCCGGAATCCCTGGTGTTGCGCCGCACTACATCCCGCCGCCATCAACCTTCAACGTGCTTCTTGGCTCCTCCTGGTTCGATAAACCTTGGTTTCTTTCTGAGGGAAAACTTGCTGCTGTGCGCATCATACCTTCCTCTTGGGGTTCCCAACGAACGTGTGAGTTACACGCCATCATGTATCTGCTTACGACGCCTGCTCCTGACGAAGGCATCATCCTCGACAACTTCTTCCTCTTGGACATTGCTGTCCTCGAGGGCATGCTGAGCGTCCTTGGTCTCCTCCGAGTCGTCATCATCATCCTCCGGTTCCACGCCACTTTCGGGTGGAGGAGGGTAGCATTGAGTAACGGAGGGGGCCTGTCGAGAGAAGAAGGTCTATAAAGCGCAGTAAAAGATAGAAGCAACAACAACAAGCAAAAAAAACGGTGAAAAATTACCTCAGTTGGAAGATGGTGAAGATCATAAGGAGGACGAGCCGATGTCAAGATAATGTTGTCCTTCATGCTGAGGCATGTCAGACGACGGACTTCGTCTCGGAGCTCCTCAGCCGAAAGGTCGGCAGAGATAACCCTGGACTTGTCACTTTTGCCAGTGTAAAGCCATAATTGGTGAGGACGAGACATTAGAGGCTGTACTCGACGTTGCAGGAACACTGAGACTACTTCAGTGCCGCACATCGTCAAGCCCCCCGTATTCTTCAAAGCGACGACTTGGTCGAAAAGCCTGTCAGCTACCACCCTCTCTTCGGGAGAAAGGGTGTTTCGCCAGGACTTCTTCGGCTTAGCTATCAAGACATCTTCAAAAGGGGAAGGTTTCAGCGCCGCCCGTGCACCACAGGGTCCCGCAGGTAGAACCATTTGTTGCGCCAGCCCTGGACGGATTCCTTCATTGGATAGTCGAAGTAATCAACTTCCTTCCTAACAACAAAGCCAACGCCACCGATGTCGGGGGGGCCATTGCTGTCATTGTGGCACTTCACGTAGAAGATCTTCCTCCAAAGACCCCAGTGAGGGTCAATGCCGAGGAAAGCCTCGCAAACAGTGATGAAGATAGAAAGATGGAGGATGGAGTTTGGGGTCAGCTGCCAGAGCTGGATCCCGTAAAAGAAAAGAAGAGAGCGAAGGAACTCGTGGGCCGGAAGAGAAAGACCACGGAACAAAAAGGCAATGAACATGACAGTGAAACCCTTCGGGGGCTTTGGGCGAGAAACCGCACCTGGAAGTAGAATGTCATTCTCAGATGCGGAGATGAAGCCGAGGGCGCGCAGCTTGTTGATGTCGCGGTTGGAAATGGCGGAGGCACTCCAATCGCGGCTAACTTTGGCCGCGTCCGAGGTGCTGGCACCCTTCTTCTTGCCCATGGCGTCTGAAGCTTTTGAGGGAAGGACAAAGGAAGCAGGAAAGGACGGGCGAAGAAGATGAGCAGTGGGAGGCGTAAAAAAGTAAAAACGAGGAAGTCCTCTATTTATGCCATGAGAATTTGCGTGGGATCGTGGCCATAACTCCACAGACGTCGTGGGAGGTGGAGCGGATCTGGCTGTACACGTGGCGCTTGAAAAGGGAATGGAACCGGCGGCCCATTATTCCCACGTCGCGCTAAAATCGAGGAAACGCCTCGATCGCTGCGCGTGCACTGGTCAAATCCTAAAACCTGCCCGCGCAGAACTAGGGTGGGCCCGTTAGGTCAATTCTTGTCAATCGAGCCACGGCAGCGGTGCGTCATCAATGACATCATGGGCGCTATCAAAGACAGTCGAAGGAATGAAAAAAGTATCGGATGGCGAATTTGAGTCTATGCACGGATTGCAAAGCATCTGCACTTAGACTCGGGGGCTACTCCCATCGGGAGCGCTGAACGCGCACCCGACAAAATGAGGACTCGAAGAAATTGAAAAGAAGGCCTTGCAAGAACAGATAATTGTTCAACTCGAGTCTGCACCCGGTTGCCAGCACCCGTGCCCAGACTCGGGGGCTACTCCCATCGGGAGGGCTGGACGCGCACCCGACAGAACTTTTTTTCGCACTCCAGGATCATGCCCGGGGACTTGATTCTGTGTAGGGTAATGTTGTTTTGCCATCGGCAGTTAACCAGCAAAAGTTGGGCACATTACTCATTATCCCTTGCATGAGAAAATATATCGGATGACCTACGAAGACTTGCAGAAAAACTTCGGCAGAGAAAAATGTTCGGGTGGTACAACTTGAGTCTACGCACGGATTGCAAGCATCCGTACCTAGACTCGGGGGCTACTCCCATCGGGAGCGCTGACGCGCACCCGATAGAAGAAGATGATGCAGACAGAAGGAAAACAAGAACGACTGAGGAGAAGGACATCGGAAGAAGGCATGCTTTAGTCTCTACCCGAACTACCTTCGGCTAGACACTCGGGGGCTACTGACGTGGGCATTACCCTTCGGGTAACCAATGTTGCCCTATCCTGTATTTCCTAGTTGGAGGCCCATGAAGGCACTCGACGGCAAGATGGGCCACTAAGGCGGTGCAACGGAAGATTCCTTAAAGTACAAGACGCGGAAGGAGCCGAACAAGGAAAGTCTAGAGATAGATTTACTGTAAACCTAGTCGTACTCGACTAGACCTCTTGAGACCTGGCCTCCTATATAAAGGCCAGGAGAGGGGCTGTCGAGGGACAACCAATCTTAGCAATCTTAGCCAACAGAAGCTTAGAGCTAGGTTATCCTAGTACTTAGCCATCTCGACGAGATCTCAGCCGAACTATTCGGCACCCCATTGTAACCCATTATCATCATAATCAAGAACAGACAGGCAGGACGTAAGGGTTTTACCTCATCGAGGGCCCCGAACCTAGGTAAATCGCTCTCCCCGCTTGTCTGTGAACCGATGTCTCGTGTCAGCTTGCAGGATTCCATCAACCCTAAGCCCCTATCGGAGGGCATGGCCGAGGAGCACCCTCGACAGGATGACTATAGATGATATACTAGGCCGCAATTGAGAGTTTAGCTTGTCGAGTTTTTCTGGAGCTGTATCTTTTATGTTGTAAACATATTCTATATTGTAAAGCCAGTGAATATGTTTATTTTTCCTCATCAAGCCCCCGAGTGTTTCGGTGGTGAATTTCTTTATTGTGTATGCGAGGTTTAAACCAAGGCAACTAAGTTATGTTGAATATACTATATTTGCGGGTACAAGCCCTCGGGTCTTTTTTGCTGATCGCTATTTTGTATCTTCGTTTATTTTGCGAGGTGTTTTGCACCAAAGCGAAATATTGTCGGTAATATATATTGTAACTTTTGGGCACAAGCCGCCGAGCCTGTCGAAGAAAAAGATATATATCTCCACTATCTTTATTATATTGCAGCACCGCGAGCCCGCCTCATTAAAAACCTTTTCCGGCCCCGCTCGGTGCCTCGAAAAAGGAAAAGAGTGCATCTGAAAACTCGCGGGCGTTTCAGTACATTGTAGCTTTACAAGGACTATATTTCTACTCTAGGCGTAGAAACGCCTGAGGTGTGCCACGTTCCAAGGATTTGGCTCGACAGCTCCTGACTTCTTGTCCTTTATCCTGTATGCGCCTCCCTCGATTACTTCTGTGACGATGTAAGGTCCAAGCCACGGCGACTCGACCTTTTCATGGCTTTTTTGATTGAGCCGCAGAACTAAGTCTCCAACCTGAAAAGACCTTGGTCGCAAACGTCGACTGTGGTAGTTTTTCAAATCTTGCTGGTACTTAGCGACTCGTGATAACACTTCGTCTCGAGCTTCATCGAGTGCGTCGACATCGTCTTCCAATGCTCTCCTGGAAGCTTCTTCGTTGTATTCCGTGACTCTCGGAGAGTCGTGCTCTATTTCTATCGGCAATACTGCCTCTGCTCCATGGACCAGAAAAAACGGAGTCTCCTGTATCGCTGTATTTGGTGTTGTTCGGATACTCCATAACACACTCGGTAGCTCCTCTGGCCAAGTATGTCGAGATTTTTCCAATGGTCCTAACAACGCTTTTTGATACCATTGCAAATGATACCGTTGGCTTTCTCGACTTGACCGTTGGTCCGCGGGTGCGCGACTGACGCGAAACTCAATTTGATGCCCACCTCTGC
Organism: Lolium rigidum; assembly: GCF_022539505.1. NCBI lineage: Eukaryota > Viridiplantae > Streptophyta > Magnoliopsida > Poales > Poaceae > Lolium > Lolium rigidum. Next base: position 126,168,230 of record NC_061512.1, read on the forward strand.
ACAGTATGCCTTGAATTCCTTGGATGTAAAATTGCTGCCATTGTCCGTGACGATGCTATGAGGAACTCCAAACCGAAAGACAATGCTTTTCACAAATTTGATTGCCGACGCTCCATCTGGTGAATTTATCGGCTTTGCTTCTATCCACTTGGTAAACTTGTCGACAGCGACGAGCATATACTCATATCCTCCTGGCGAGGCCTTGTGTAGTTTTCCCACCATGTCGAGACCCCATTGAGCAAAGGGCCAAGTGTAGGGATTTGTTGCATAGAAAACAAAAAATTTCCTACCGCGAGAACGCAATCCAAGCCAAGATGCAATCTAGAAGATGGGAGCAACGAGGAGATCATCGAGACTCACCCTTGAAGATTTCCAAAGCCTACAACATGAGGCTCTTGTTGCTGCGGTAGACGATCACTTGCCGCTTGCAAAAGCGCGTAGAAGATCTTGATCACGGTGCCACGATCGGGCAGCACCTCCGTACTCGGTCACACGTTCGGTGTTGATGAAGATGACGTCCTTCTCCCCGTTCCAGCGGGCAGCGGAAGTAGTAGCTCCTCCTTGAATCCGGCAGCATGACGGCGTGGTGGTGGTGTCGATGGAGAACTCCGGCGGAGCTTCGCTAAGCGTGCGGGAGAGGTGGAGGAGAGAGGGGGCGGCTAGGGTTTGGGAGAGGGGGGCGCCGGCCACTATAGGGTGCGGCCACCTTGTGGTCTTAGGGTGGCCGGCCCCCTCCCCTATGCCCCTCATTATATAGGTGGAACCCCAAGTGTTGGACTACAAGTCTTCGAATAAGACCCCAACCCAAAACCTTCCATGTAGTAGGGAAACCTACCCAAGGTGGGACTCCCACCCAAGTGGGATTCCCACCCTTCCATGAAGGGGGGTGGCCGGCCCCCTTGGTGGAGTCCACCTTGGACTCCCCTTCTAGGGTTGGCCGGCCATGGGGAGGTGGAGTCCCTCCGGGACTCTTCCTTCCTTAGTGATTTCTTCCGGACTTTTCTAGAACCTTCTAGAACCTTCCATAAATGCACCGGATCATTTCCAAACTTGGAATATGACTTCCTATATATGAATCTTATTCTCCGGACCATTCCGGAACTCCTCGTGATGTCCGTGATCCCATCCGAGACTTCGAACAATACTTCGAACTCCATTCCATATTCAAGTTCTACTATTACAACATCAAACCTTAAGTGTGTCACCCTACGGTTCGCAAACTATGTAGACATGGTTGAGATCTCTCTCCGACCAATAACCAATTGCGGGATCTGGAGATCCATAATGGCTCCCACATATTCAACGATGACTTAGTGATCGAATGAACCATTCACATACGATACCAATTCCCTTTGTCACGCGATATTTTACTTGTCCGAGGTTTGATCATTGGTATCACTCTATACCTTGTTCAACCTCGTCTCCTGACAAGTACTCTTTACTCGTACCATGGTATGTGGTCTCTTATGAACCATTCATATGCTTGCAAGCTATTTAGACGACATTCCACCGAGAGGGCCCAGAGTATATCTATCCGTCATCGGGATGGACAAATCCCACTATTGATCCATATGCCTCAACTCAAACTTTCCAGATACTTAATCCCACCTTTATAACCACCCATTTACGCAGTGGCGTTAGATGTAATCAAAGTACCTTTCTGGTATAAGTGATTTACATGATCTCATGGTCGAAAGGAATAGGTAACTATGTATCGAAAAGCTCATAGCAAATAACTTAATGACGTGATCTTATGCTACGCTTAATTGGGTGTGTCCATTACATCATTCACATAATGACATAACCTTGTTATTAATAACATCCAATGTTCATGATCATGAAACTATGATCATCTATTAATCAACAAGCTAGTTATACAAGAGGCTTACTAGGGACTCCTTGTTGTTCACATAACACACATGTATCAATGTTTCGGTTAATACAATTATAGCATGGTATGTAAACATTATCATAAACACAAAGATATGTTATAATAACCATTTTATTATTGCCTCTTGGGCATATCTCCAACAGTCTCCCACTTGCACTAGAGTCAATAATCTAGTTTACATATGTAAAGATATAACACCTTGGTCTTCCGGTGCTTTATCATGTTTTGCTCACGGGAGAAGTTTTAGTCAACAGATCTGACATGCTCAGAAATGTATGTATTTTGCAATTCATTTGCGTCTCAATGCATCACTCATTTTCTAAATGAGTCGGCATTAAATATGTTTGGTCTTCTGGTGGAACCTTAATTCCGCGGTCTGAAATATGTCACTAATATTGTCATACACAATATAGCTTCAAAGTTCTGACACTATTGGAACTACACCAAGTTCTCAAAGAACCTCTTGACTTAACATCCTCAGTCATTGTCAAAACAATGACATATTCTCGCCTTCGTTTGTAGAATCCGTCACAACATTTAGAACTCATCTAAATCTAGCATAGACAAATTCTAGCTCATTGTGCTACCTTTTAAACAACACTTAGCCTAATTTGAGATTGAAATTTTATTTTTATATGTGACCAAACTAATATCGGTGCAACACCTTACAGCGATTTGTTTGTCATTACTCATACAAAACTATATATCCTTGGTTCTTCTAAAGCACTCAGGGATATTCTTACTGTTTATCCAATGATCATCATATGAATCATTCTGGTATATGCTCCTAACCATTTTGAGCATAGTACATCCGATATTGTACATATTATTCGTGATCTAAAATCACTCATGTGTTTTTACTCATTGAGTGTCAAATACACTCAAGTCTTGTAAAACCTTCACATGAAAAGAACACCTTCTTTATATTGAACTACTTCAATATTCATTCTATGTACTTTTTAACTTAAACTTTTATGTGTTTCAATCCATCTTCATAGATCTTGACATTAAATATGTTTCAATTCATATCCTTTCATTGAAGTTTAATTCTCAATGAAACCTTTTTAATCAATTATATAATTACATTATTTATAATCAACGATATGTCACCTACATAAAGTATTACAAATATGTCTCAGCGCTCCCACTTAATTTCTTGCAAATGCAAGCCTCTTCATCGTCTCTGATGAAATCATAACTCTTTGATCATTTCATCCGGCGAAGATTCCAACTCCGCAATACTTACTTCATCCAATTGAAGTTTGTATTCCTATCTAGTATTCTACGGACTAGCAAAACTCTTGGTTGTATATTGTATACACCTTTAATACACACTTCTGTTAAGTAATATATTTTTCCATCCTACTAACATATCTCTTAAAAGAAATATGTAGTGATTACTAGAATAATCCACATAGACTATAATCATTGCTACGAGAGATCTAATCTTATCGTAGTCAACTCTTTGAACTTTGTCGTAAACAACTTTTCGACAAGCCTAGCTTCTTTAAGGACATTTCATCCAAGTCTATCAATTTCATAGATTTATTTACTTTCAAAAAGTATTCATCTATCTTGGATTTCATGGCGTATAGCCATTTTAACGGAGTCAGGGCCCATCATAACTTCTTTGTTTGTAGTTGATTTATCATTGTTCAAAATCAATCCTTTGTTCACAAATCATTTATTTGATCACAAAGTAAACCATACCTACAAGGTTCAATATGTACTTCGATCTCCATGACTAAAACACTTTGTAGTCATGAGAGCTATGATCATCGTGACCGCTTCCGGAACCAATTCCAATGCTGCGCTACTCTGATCATTATGCTCAGGTTCATAAACCTTATCAAGTTCTATTGTCCTCCCACTCAAATACTTCGCTAGAAAACAATTTCTTGGAAATAAGCAAGTAACATTAACAAACACTTTTGTCTTTTACTTTATAGTGAAAAGAATTCCCAATCAATTCTTTGGGATAACCAACAAAGACATTCATCCGATTTTGGTTGTAAACTCTTAGACCAAAATTTAAAGAAAGGACTATTATGGTTTATACCCATGCCATAACTTGTATGGTGTCATTTCAACGGTTCAGGATGATGCTCTATTTAGTGTAAAAGCGGTAGTCTCTAAAGCATAATTCACAAAAATATAATGGCATCAATATTTTATCTCATCATTGACCCAACAAGGTTTGGATACGTCTCTCGGATACTTCATCATAACCATGATACTCCAAGAAATGTGAGTTGTAGAACAACTTCATAACTCTCTTAGATGTTTGCTAAAACTCGTAATTCAAATATTTCCACTATGATCTAATCATAGATATTTGACTTTTCTATTACGATGATTTCCACTTCATGTTGAAATTTATTTGAATCTATTCAAATGTTTCAAACTTCTTCCTTATCGAATATATCCACATATATATACTCAATTCATTGTTGGAAGTTTTCATGAAGTAGAAGAATCTCCCGCACACAACTATGCCCGAGTGAACCACATATATCATCATGTATGTTTCCACTAAGTTAGTTTCCCGTTCAACTCTTGGCCTATGAACGGTATTTCAGTCATTCTCTTTAGAAAAGATTTGCAAGCGCCAAACGATTCAAAAATCGAATGACTCCAAAATTCCATTTGCATGGAGTTCCTTCATGCGTTCCTTTCTAACATGACCTAAATGGCGGTTCCACAAATAAGTGGAATTCAAATCATTTGCCTTATGGCATTTTAGCGTCAGTGTTATGTATGTGTATTTTACCATTAAGATTTATAATAACTTATCCATCGTACATGGAGTAATATCATAATTTGAACAACTCATTATTTTCATTTGACCAGAGCAAAATAACAATTATTAAGTTCTTTATTATAAGGGCTAGGTAGAATGCTAATGACAAGCATAATAACACTTTATTATGTTCCAGATGTGCATTATTACCATATTCCTTATTAGTCACTTAGGCCATCATATTCTTGTATTGTGTTATATTGTATGACATCTCATACCAACCAATCTGGTACAAATACCCAAGAATTTCATTATGTGACCAAACAAGGAATACATCCATAACATGTATATCATTTATATACACATGAGCTAGACTTTCTAGTCTTTTCTTTCTTTCTGCCAAAATATCTTTTGCAGTTTCTCTTTTAGCTTTCCTCATTCTCAGAAAATACTTCACCTTCAATAACTTCTAGGTTTGTTGGTCAAATACCAATAACCTTGAGGTTCTTACTTTGAAGTCGATCATCATATGACAAGTGTTTCAGATTTCACTATTAGTAACTTTGTAATATGATGAACAATTTCACTCATAATTTTATCCATCATATCATGACGACTTTTCCGAGACCATGTAAGTACATGCTAGGCTCGTAAAGTTTAACCTCAGTATTCGCATGTGCAAATCTGGCTTGCACCCGTTGTATGCACACGTAGAATCTATACCTTAGTATTCGAAAGGACGAGTCTTTAGCAACGGTGCATACTAAGGACGATCACTTCATGGATATGCGAATATCGTTAGTGCCCCAATAGTTGGAGGATTGGGACGCCTTGCGTCTTCAACCTTCGTACATTCCCATAAAACTTATGAGTTTATGTAGTCTCACTAGATTATATTCTATCATCTTGCAATAAGGTCTTAGATATCACATATATCTCATACCTTGCTTATTTCGAAAACTAAATTTTCAGCTCCTTACTTTTTCAAACAGATTTGAACTTCAAGTTTCATGGAGACAAGATAACTTTAGGTACTAATTGAAATCATAGCTCTTTGAATCAACAATGTGAGGTTTACTAAAAGTTTGCAATAGGACTTAATCATTTCTTGATTCTTTAACAATACGGTACCAGATCAGTAAAGTTTCTTGTCAGATTTTTAACAGTATTTCTATCTCAATTACAAGACTAGCGCTTGGTAGAAAAACGGATGCCAATACTACAAATTAATTCAAAATACTACTCAGACTATGTTTATGATAATTAGTTCATATTTTAATCTAATTACTAATGAAATCCCACTTAATACAACATCCCTCATAGTTGTTAAGTGGTACACGATCCAAATCCACTACACCAAAACCGATCATCACGTGAGATGATGTAGCTTCAATGGTGAACATCAACATGTTGATCATATCATCCATATGACTCGTGTTCAACCTTTCGGTTTCCGTTGTCCCGAGGCCATGTCTGTACATGCTAGGCTCGTCAAGCAAACCCAAGTATTCCGCGTGTGCAACATGGCTTACACCCGTTGTATGTGAACGTTGAGTCTATCACATCCGATCATCACGAGATGCTTCGAAACGACGAACTATATCAATGGTGCATACGAGGAGAACACTTTATTATCTTGATATTAATGTGAGGGATCATCTTATAATGCTACCGTCGCGTTCTAAGCAAAATAAGATGCATAAAGGATTAACATCACATGCAATTCATATGTGATATGATATGGCCCTTTAGTCTTTGCGCCTTTGATCTTCATCTCCAAAGCACGGACATGATCTCCATCATCAACGGGCATGATCTCCATCATGGTCGGTGTAGCGTCAAGGTCCATGGCGCCGTCTTCATGATTGTTCTCCTCATGTAGCAACTATTACAACTTCTTTGAAAAACTACTCAACATGAAATTTAAAGACAACCATAAGGCTCCTGCCGGTTGCCACAATACAATAATGATCATCTCATACATATTCATCATCACATTATGGCCATATCACATCACCAAATCCTACAAAAACAAGTTAGACGTCTCTAATTTGGTTTGCATATTTTACGTGGTTTAGGGTTTTCAAGTGAGATCTAATCTACCTACGAACATGAACCACAACGGTGATACTAGTGTTGTCAATAGAAGAGTAAATTGAATCTTCACTATAGTAGGAGAGACGAGACACCGAGCAAATCCACTTATGCAATACAAGTTGCATGTCGAGCGTGGAGCAAATCTCATGAACGCGGTCATGTAAAGTTAGCCCAAGCCGCTTCATCCCACTATGCCACAAAGATGCAAAGTACTCAAATTAAAGACAACAAAAGCATCAACGCCCACAAAACCATTGTGTTCTACTCGTGCAACCGTCTATGCATAGACACGGCTCTGATACCACTGTAGGGATTCGTTGCATAGAAAACAAAAAATTTCCTACCGCGAGAACGCAATCCAAGCCAAGATGCAATGTAGAAGATGGGAGCAACGAGGAGATCATCGAGACTCGCCCTTGAAGATTTCCAAAGCCTACAACATGAGGCTCTTGTTGCTGCGGTAGACGATCACTTTCCGCTTGCAAAAGCGCGTAGAAGATCTTGATCACGGTGCCACGATCGGGCAGCACCTCCGTACTCGGTCACACGTTCGGTGTTGATGAAGATGACGTCCTTCTCCCCGTTCCGGCGGAGCACCGGAAGTAGTAGCTCCTCCTTGAATCCGGCAGCATGACCGGCGTGGTGGCGGTGGCGATGGAGAACTCCGGCGGAGCTTCGCTAAGCGTTGCGGGAGAGGTGGAGGAGAGGCGGTGGCTAGGGTTTGGGAGAGGGGGCGCCGGCCACTATAGGGTGCGGCCACCTTGTGGTCTTGGGGTGGCCGGCCCCCTCCCCTATGCCCCTCATTATATAGGTGGAACCCCAAGTGTTGGACTACAAGTCTTCGAATAAGACCCGAACCCAAAACCTTCCATGTAGTAGGGAAACCTACCCAAGGTGGGATTCCCACCCTTCCATGAAGGGGGGTGGCCGGCCCCCTTGGTGGAGTCCACCTTGGACTCCCCCTTCTAGGGTTGGCCGGCCATGGGGAGGTGGAGTCCCTCCGGGACTCTTCCTTCCTTAGTGATTTCTTCCGGACTTTTCTAGAACCTTCTAGAACCTTCCATAAATGCACAGAAACATTTCCAAACTTGGAATATGACTTCCTATATATGAATCTTATTCTCCGGACCATTCTGGAACTCCTCGTGATGTCCGTGATCCCATCCGAGACTTCGAACAATACTTCGAACTCCATTCCATAGTCAAGTTCTACTATTACAACATCAAACCTTAAGTGTGTCACCCTACGGTTCGCGAACTATGTAGACATGGTTGAGATCTCTCTCCGACCAATAACCAATAGCGGGATCTGGAGATCCATAATGGCTCCCACATATTCAAAGATGACTTAGTGATCGAATGAACCATTCACATACGATACCAATTCCCTTTGTCACGCGATATTTTACTTGTCCGAGGTTTGATCATCGGTATCACTCTATACCTTGTTCAACCTCGTCTCCTGACAAGTACTCTTTACTCGTACCGTGGTATGTGGTCTCTTATGAACCATTCATATGCTTGCAATCTATTTAGACGACATTCCACCGAGAGGGCCCAGAGTATATCTATCCGTCATCGGGATGAACAAGTCCCACTATTGATCCATATGCCTCAACTCATAGTTTCCGGATACTTAATCCCACCTTTATAACCACCCATTTACGTAGTGGCGTTTGATGTAATCAAAGTACCTTTCCGGTATAAGTGATTTACATGATCTCATGGTCGAAAGGACTAGGTAACTATGTATCGAAAAGCTTATAGCAAATAACTTAATGACGTGATCTTATGCTACGCTTAATTGGGTGTGTCCGTTACATCATTCACATAATGACATAACCTTGTTATTAATAACATCCAATGTTCATGATCATGAAACTATGATCATCTATTAATCAACAAGCTAGTTATACAAGAGGCTTACTAGGGACTCCTTGTTGTTCACATAATACACATGTATCAATGTTTCGGTTAATACAATTATAGCATGGTATGTAAACATCATCATAAACACAAAGATATATTATAATAACCATTTTATTATTGCCTCTTGGGCATATCTCCAACACCAAGACAGCGGTATTGGCATCAGCTCTGCTGCGGGAGAATGAGGCCTTGCGGCAAATCTCTAGCACGCGTCGCAAGTTCGCACTATTTCCTTCGCATCCTCGATTCTTCGTCAACCGATAAAACCCTGCTACGAAAACCTTGGCCGCAATAGCTCGGCTGCTTGCGTGATGACCGCATACCCCTTCGTGTACTTCCTTCAGAATTACCCTTCCTTCTTCGGGTGTGACGCACCTTTGTAACACACCCGAAATACTCCGCTTGTACAAATCTCCTTTGACCACAGTGAAGGCTTTGGAACGTCTAATAACTCGCCTTGCTTCAACTGGATCGTCGGGTATTGTTTTCCTTAGGATGTCTGATATGTACGTCTGCATCCAAGGGATTTGCACCATCATTACTAGATCATGTTCCTCTTCTTCTTCGAGTGCTTCTTCCGTGGCTTCCGGGGGTTTCTCATCTTTCTCCTTCTTCTTTGGTTTTTTTCGGCTTTGTAGATCTCTCTGTTATCTCCTCCCAGAACACGCCTGGTGGAATCGCGAGACACTGCGACCCGATGTTTGCAAGAACATCGGCTTCATCATTGCTTAGCCTGCTGATGTGGTTTACCTCGCATCCGTCAAACAGTTTCTCCAGCTCGTTATACATTTCCTTGTATGCCACCATGCTATCATTGAATGCATCACATTGGTTCATGACTTGTTGAGCCACCAATTGTGAGTCGCCAAAGATTTTTAGTCGGGTTGCACCACAAGCCTTCGCCATCTTCATCCCATGTATAAGAGCTTCGTATTCTGCCTCGTTGTTAGACGCGTTTGGGAACGTCATCCGTAAGACATACTTTAATTTGTCGCCTTCGGGTGATATGAGTATCACGCCTGCTCCAGCTCCCTCTAACCTCTTGGATCCATCGAAATTCATAGTCCAGGTTCTCGATAAATGCGGGGTCCTGTATTTTGCGGCTCCATCCACTCTGCGATGAAATCGGCGAGAATTTGCGACTTTATTGCTTTTCTTTTTTCATACGTGATGTCCCGAGGAGAAAGTTCTATTCCCCAAAGGGAGACACGACCTGTAGCTTCTGGATTGTTTAGTATATTGGATAGAGGCGCCTCATTGACCACTATTATCGGATGCGCCAAAAAATAGTGCCGCAATTTTCTTGCGGTTGTAAACACTCCGTATGCTAGTTTCTGGTACTGCGGGTACCGCTATTTTGAAGGCGATAAAACTTCACTGATGAAATATACCGGTCTCTACACTCCATGGAGTTTTCCTTCTTCTTCTCTTTCGACAACTAGCGCCGTCTTGACCACACGGGGTGTAGCCGCAATGTATAACAGGAGGGGTTCCTTCTCTTTTGGCGCCACCAAGATTGGTGGTGGCGAAATTGTGCGTTTAAGATCCTCGAAGGCTCTATCTGCCTCTTCATTCCACTGGAACTTCTCTCCTTGTTTGATTAAGGCGTAGAATGGTAACGCCTTTTCTCCCAGCCTGGCGACGAATCTGCTTAACGCTACGACTCGCCCGGTTAACTGCTGTATTTATTTCAACTTTGTTGGCTTCCTCATTGTTATGATAGCTTGGATTTTTTCGGGATTAGCTTCAATCCCTCTTGCTGAGACTAGGAACCCGAGAAGTTCCCCTGCAGGGACGCCAAAAGAACACTTCGTCGGATTCAGCTTGAGACAAAACTTGTCAAGGTTGTCGAAGGTTTCCTTCAAGTCCTCGATTAATGTTGCCCCCTTTTTTGATGTTATGACGACATCGTCAATGTATACTTGTACGTTTTTACCAATACGTGTTGCTAAGCACTTACGCATCATCCGCTGATATGTTGCTCCCGCGTTTTTCAGACCAAAAGGCATTGTTCTATAGCAGAATACGCCGTAAGGTGTTATGAACGCTCTTTTAACCTCATCCTCTTCTTTCAATCTGATATGGTTATAACCAGAGTATGCATCCAGGAAGGAAAGACGTTCACATCCTGCTGTGGAGTCGATGATTTGATTGATCCTTGGGAGGGGAAAGTGATCCTTTGGACAGTGTTTGTTGAGACACGTAAAGTTGACACACATGCGGAGGACTTTAGTGTTTTTCTTCGGGACCAGCACTGGGTTTGCTACCCATGTGGCCTCTGTGTGCAACTCCTTAATGAAACTAGCTTCTCTTAGTCGATCAATTTCTGGCAGCATAGATTTGCGATTTGGCTCCGAGAAACGCCTCAGAGGTTGCTTGATTGGTCTCGCTATCGGATCCAAGTTTAAGTGGTGCTCGGCAAGTTCCCTGGGTACTCCTGGCATGTCAGCTGGACACCATGCGAAGATTTTCCAATGCTCATGGAGGAACTCGACGAGCGCGCTTTCCTATGCGAGGTCCATGTTTGTCGCGATGGACGTCGTTTTCTTCGGATCTGTCGGGTGGATCTGCACCTCCTTGGAATCTTTTGACGTGTTGAAAGTTGGTTCCTTGTTAGGTCTCCCTACATCTGGCAGCACATCATAATCAGTCGTAAGCCTTGGCGCCATGTACTCTGCTTGCATCCCAAAAGTTTCTGATAGTCGATGAAAATCCTTGTCACATTTATCGGCTAGCGCGAAGCTTCCTTTGACTGTGATTGGTCCCTTAGGTCCAGGTAACCTCCATAGCAAATATGTGTAATGTGGCACTACCATAAACCTGGCATATGCTGGCCGTCCCAGCAAGGCGTGATACTGCGACGGGAAATCCACAACTTCGAACTCCAATCTTTCTATCCTGTAGTTTTCTCGGGTCCCAAACTGAACGTCGAGATTGATCCTTCCCAACGGATAACTCGGCTTCTCTGGTGTGATTCCATGGAAACGCGTGTCAGTTGGTTTTAGATTTGCCAGGGATATGTTCATCTTCCTTAGTGTATCTGCATACATAACGTTTAAACTGCTGCCTCCATCTATGAAAACTCGAGATACATCGAATCCTACGATCACCGCTGGTAAGATAAGTGCTGACTGCCCTAGTCGAGGAACTTGCTGCGGGTGATCCGCAATTGTGAAGCCAATGTCCTGTCTCGACCAATTTAAGTACTCTATCGTTGGTGGAGGCATCTTCTCTGCCATGAACACTTGCCGTGAGATTACCTTCTGGGCCCTATTAGATGGCCTAGCTTTCTGAATCATCGAGACTGCGCCATTGGAGTTAGGATCAACATATGGAGGTGGTTGTGGTGCTGCCGCTATTCTGAGCTGGTGTCGATTTTCGTCCGTGATCGCGGGAGGAGGTGGTAAGTGGATCTCACTCCTGGGCCCCTGGGGGTTTCTATTTATTGCTTGAGCATTGGCTATCCCTGCAACCCGTAGCATTGCTTGAAAATTGCGACAGTCCTTCTACAGATGTCCTGACTGCCTTTTCCCATTGTTGTCGAGATAAAAATGCATCTGGCATGGCCCGTTCATCATATATTCGGGAGTGACAAAAGGTCTTTGAAACCTTGACCCGCTATTTTGCCTGTTGTTTCGAGAGTCATCTCTATTGTCGCCTCGCTGCTCGTTACTCCTTTGGTATTCATCTCTATTGTTTCCTCCAGTGTTTCCCCGAAACCCAGCCGATATTTGGCCAGGAGCATCGTAGCTCGAGAATTGTCGAGGAAATCGCCTTCTATTTTGAAAGTTCCGACTACGGTCTTCCTCTGGCGACCTGTGTCGCTTATTGTGAACAGCATCTTCCCCGTCTGCCCATCTGTTTGCTATCTCCATCAATGCTGACACTGTCCTTGGGTTGGTTCTCCCCAAGTCTTCGACAAAATCTCCTCGTCGAATTCCTGCCACAAACGCATCTATTGCTCTCTCGTCAGGTATATTTTCTGCCGAGTTTTTGATGATGTTCCACCTTTGGATGTATTTCCTCATTGATTCATCATGCTTTTGTCGACACGATCTCAATTCTTCTAGTGATGCCGGTTTTTTGCAGATTGATCGGAAGTTCTTGAAGAACACCTCCTCAAAAGCTGTCCCGGTTGTCAATGGATCCCGGAGGAAGCTTCTTTATCCGAGGATCTTGCGGCCCCACTCAGGTGTATTTGAATGCTCTGCATGGCTGTCGCTCTGGTTCCACCTATCAATTTCACCGTCTCAAGGTAGTCGACTAGCCAATCCTCGGGATCTTGCAGGCCATCGAATTTCTTGAAACTATCGGGTAACTTAAATCATGACGGGACTCGAGTTTTTCGAACTCGTCTCGTAAAACACGGTAGTCCACACATATCTTCTTCAGCAACTTCCGGTGAATGCCGATGTTCCCTTCTATCTTGTCGCGCTCTATCCACCCTGGCCTGAGTCGCTGTGTCTCTGACTCCACTTGCTCTCGGTGGATCTTGCACTGCTGCAGTAGGTCGCGGACTATTTTTCCTTGCAGTTCCTTCGGGAGGTGTGATACGTCTCCAACGTATCGATAATTTCTTGTGTTCCATGCCACATTATTGATGTTATCTACATGTTTTATGCACACTTTATATCATATTCGTGCATTTTCTGGAACTAACCTATTAACAAGATGCCGAAGTGCCGATTGCTTGTTTTCTGCTGTTTTTGGTTTCAGAAATCCTAGTAAAGAAATATTCTCGGAATTGGACGAAATAAAAGCCCAGAGGCCTATTTTCTCACGAAGCTTCCAGAAGTCCGAAGGAGAGACGAAGAGGGGCCACGGGGGAGCCAAACCCTAGGGCGGCGCGGCCCCCCTTGGCCGCGCGGCCCTGTGGTGTGGGCCCCCGTGCCGCCTCTCGACTTGCCCTTCCGCCTACAAATAGCCTCCGTGACGAAACCCCCAGTACCGAGAGCCACGATACGGAAAACATTGCGGAGACGCCGTCGCCGCCGATCCCATCTCGGGGGATCCTGGAGATCGCCTCCGGCACCCTGCCGGAGAGGGGATTCATCTCCCGGAGGACTCTACGCCGCCATGGTCGCCTCCGGTGTGATGTGTGAGTAGTCTACCCCTGGACTATGGGTCCATAGCAGTAGCTAGATGGTTGTCTTCTCCCCATTGTGCTATCATTGTCGGATCTTGTGAGCTGCCTATCATGATCAAGATCATCTATATGTAATTCTATATGTTGCGTTTGTTGGGATCCGATGAATAGAGAATACTTGTTATGTTGATTATCAAAGTTATGCTTATGTGTTGTTTATGATCTTGCATGCTCTCCGTTTCTAGTAGAGGCTGCGGCCAAGTTTTTACTTTTAACTCCAAGAGGGAGTACTTATGCTCGATAGTGGGTTCATGCACATTGACACCAGGACGATGTGACGAAAGTTCTAAGGTTGTGTTGTCTTGTTGCCACTAGGGATAAAACATTGATGCTATGTCTAAGGATGTAGTTGTTGATTACATTACGCACCATACTTAATGCAATTGTCCGTTGCTTGCAACTTAATGCTTGGAGGGGTTCGGATGATAACTCTGAAGGTGGACTTTTTAGGCATAGATGCGGTTGGATGGCGGTCTATGTACTTTGTCGTAATGCCCAATTAAATCTCACTATACTCATCATGATATGTATGTGCATTGTCATGCTCTCTTTATTTGTCAATTGCCCAAGCGTAATTTGTTCACCCAACATGTTGTTCGTCTTATGGGAGAGACACCTCTAGTGAGCTGTGGACCCCGGTCCAATTCTCTTTCTTGAAATACAATCTACTTGCAATACTTGTTTTTACTTGTTTTCTCTGCAAACAATCATCTTCCACACAATACGGTTAATCCTTTGTTACAGCAAGCCGGTGAGATTGACAACCTCAGCTGTTTCGTTGGGGCAAAGTAGTTTGGTTGTGTTGTGCGGGTTCCACGTTGGCGCCGGAATCCCTGGTGTTGCGCCGCACTACATCCCGCCGCCATCAACCTTCAACGTGCTTCTTGGCTCCTCCTGGTTCGATAAACCTTGGTTTCTTTCGAGGGAAAACTTGCTGCTTGTGCTCATCATACCTTCCTCTTGGGGTTGCCCAACGAACGTGTGAAATACACGCCATCAAGCATATTTTTACGGCGCCGTTGCCGGGAGCCGAAGAAAAGCTACACCACAAAGATTTCTAACTCCCACGTCAACTACGCACCAGACATATTTTACGGCGCCGTTGCCGGGGAGATCAAGACACTGCTGCAAGGGGAGTCTCCACTTCTCAATCTCTTTACTTTGTTTTTGTCTTGCTTTATTTTATTTACTACTTTGTTTGCTGCACTAAATCAAAACACAAAAAAATTAGTTGCTAGTTTTACTTTATTTGCTGTCTTGTTTGCCATATCAAAAACACAAAAAAATTAGTTTACTTGCATTTACTTTATCTAGTTTGCTTTATTTACTGTTGCTAAAATGGCCAACGCTGAAAATACTAAGTTGTGTGACTTCACAACCACAAATAATAATGATTTCTTATGCACACCTATTGCTCCACCTGCTACTACAGCAGAATTCTTTGAAATTAAACACTGCTTTCTTGAATCTTGTCATGAAAGATCAATTTTCAGGAATTAGTTACGATGATGCTTGCTGCCCATCTTAATAATTTTGTTGAACTATGCGAAATGCAAAAATATAAAGATGTAGATGGTGATATTATTAAACTAAAATTGTTCCCTTTCTCATTAAGAGGAAGAGCTAAAGATTGGTTGCTATCTCTGCCTAAGAATAGTATTGATTCATGGACTAAATGCAAGGATGCTTTTATTGGTAGATATTATCCCCCTGCTAAAATTATATCTTTGAGGAGTAGCATAATGAATTTTAAACAATTAGATACTGAACATGTTGCTCAAGCTTGGGAAAGAATGAAATCTCTGGTTAAAAATTGCCCAACCCATGGAGTGACTACTTGGATGATCATCCAAACCTTCTATGCGGGACTAAATTTTTCTTCACGGAATTTATTGGATTCAGCTGCTGGAGGTACCTTTATGTCCATCACTCTTAGTGAAGCAACAAAGCTTCTTGATAATATGATGATCAACTACTCTGAATGGCACACGGAAAGAGCTCCACAAGGTAAGAAGGTAAATTCGTCGAAGAAACCTCTTCCTTGAGTGATAAGATTGATGTTATTATGTCTATGCTTGTGAATGATAGGACTAATATTGATCCTAATAATGTTCCGTTAGCTTCATTGGTTGCACAAGAAGAACATGTTGATGTAAACTTCATTAAAAATAATAATTTCAACAACAATGCTTACCGGAACAATTCTAGTAACAACTATAGGCCATATCCTTATAATAATGGCAACGGCTATGGTAATTCTTATGGAAATTCTTACAACAATAATAGGAATTCACCCCTGGACTTGAAGCCATGCTTAAAGAATTTATTAGTACACAAACTGCTTTTAACAAATGCTGTTGAAGAAAAGCTTGGGAAAATTGATATACTTGCTTCTAAAGTCGATAGTCTTGCTTCTGATGTTGATCTTTTGAAATCAAAAGTTTTGCCTAATGAGAATCATCATAATAAGATTGCTACTACAGCAAATGCCATTCAAGTTAGAATTAATGAGAATATAAGATTAATGGCTGAGCTGCGTGCTAGGTGGGATAGAGAAGAAAATGAAAAACTAGCTAAAGAGAAGAATATAGCTAAAGTTTGGACTATTACCACCACTAGTAATGCTAATGCTACACATGTTGCTGCACCTCCTACTCATACTAATAAAAGAATTGGTGTTAGCAATGTTTCCACTTCTAATGCAAAGCGCGAAAAGCTGCTCAAAGCTGCTGAAATTGCACTGTGATAAAGGCTGCTGAAATTTTTTCCAACATTGGGGATGATGATCCCATTGCTTTAGATTATAATGGTTTGAATTTTGATGATTGCCACATCTCTGAAGTTATAAAGTTCTTGCAAAAACTTGCTAAAAGTCCTAATGCTAGTGCTATAAATTTGGCTTTCACGCATCATATTACAAATGCTCTCATAAAAGCTAGAGAAGAGAAACTAGAGCGCGAAGCCTCTATTCCTAAAAAGCTAGAAGATGGTTGGGAGCCCATCATTAAGATGAAGGTTAAAGATTTTGATTGTAATGCTTTATGTGATCTTGGTGCAAGTATTTCTGTTATGCCGAAGAAAATTTATAATATGCTTGACTTGCCACAGCTGAAAAATTGTTATTTGGATGTTAATCTTGCTGATCATTCTACAAAGAAACCTTTGGGTAAAGTTGATAATGTTCGCATTACCGTTAACAATAACCTTGTTCCCGTTGATTTTGTTGTCTTGGATATTGAATGCAATGCATCTTGTCCAATTATATTGGGAAGACCTTTTCTTGAACTTGTTGGTGCTATTATTGATATGAGGGAAGGAAATATAAAATATCAATTTCCTCTCAAGAAAGGTATGGAACACTTCCCTAGAAAGAGAATGAAGGTACCTTATGATTCTATTATTAGAACAAATTATGATGTTGATGCTTCATCTCTCGATGTTACTTGAGTTACACTTTCTGCGCCTAGGCGAAAGGCGTTAAAAAGCGCTTATGGGAGACAACCCATGTTTTTACCTACAGTACTTTGTTTTTATTTTGTGTCTTGGAAGTTGTTTACTACTGTAGCAACCTCTCCTTATCTTAGTTTTGAGTTTTGTTGTGCCAAGTTAAGCCGTTGATAGAAAAGTAAGTACTAGATTTGGATTACTGCGCAGTTCCAGATTTCTTTGCTGTCACGAATCTGAGCCCACTGCCCTGCAGGAAGCTCAGAAAATTATGCCAATTTACGTTCATGATCCTCAGATATGTACGCAACTTTCATTCAATTTGAGCATTTTCATTTGAGCAAGTCTGGTGCCATTTTAAAATTCGTCAATACGAACTGTTCTGTTTTGACAGATTCTGCCTTTTATTTCGCATTGCCTCTTTCGCTATGTTGGATGAATTTCTTTGATCCACTAATGTCCAGTAGCATTATGCAATGTCCAGAAGTGTTAAGAATGATTGTGTCACCTCTGAATATGTCAATTTATATTGTGCACTAACCCTCTAATGAGTTGTTTCGAGTTTGGTGTGGAGGAAGTTTTCAAGGATCAAGAGAGGAGTATGATGCAACATGATCAAGGAGAGTGAAAGCTCTAAGCTTGGGGATGCACCCGGTGGTTC
Source organism: Lolium rigidum (assembly GCF_022539505.1). Taxonomy (NCBI): domain Eukaryota; kingdom Viridiplantae; phylum Streptophyta; class Magnoliopsida; order Poales; family Poaceae; genus Lolium; species Lolium rigidum. The sequence goes on from NC_061512.1 coordinate 126,186,138, forward strand.
ACCCCTGCATATATCAAGAAGACTCAAGCGTCTAAGCTTGGGGATGCCCAAGGCATCCCCTTCTTCATCAACAAATTATCAGGTTCCTCCCCTGAAACTACATTTTTATTCGGCCACATCTTATGTGCTTTTTCTTGGAGCGTCGGTTTGTTTTTGTTTTTGTTTTGTTTGAATAAAAAGGATCCTAGCATTCACTTTGTGGGAGAGATACACGCTCCGCTGTAGCATATGGACAAGTATGTCCTTGGTTTCTACTCATAGTATTCATGGCGAAGTTTCTCCTTCGTTAAATTGTTATATGGTTGGAATTGGAAAATGATACATGTAGTAATTGCTATAATGTCTTGGGTAATGTGATACTTGGTAATTGTTGTGCTCATGTTTAAGCTCTTGCATCATATGCTTTGCACCCATTAATGAAGAAATACATAGAGCATGCTAAAATTTGGTTTGCATAATTGGTTTCTCTAAGGTCTAGATAATTTCTAGTATTGAGTTTGAACAACAAGGAAGACGGTGTAGAGTTTTATAATGTTTTCAATATGTCTTTTATGTGAGTTTTGCTGCACCGGTTCATCCTTGTGTTTGTTTCTAACAAGCCTTGCTAGCCTAAACCTTGTATCGAGAGGGAATACTTCTCATGCATCCAAAATACTTGAGCCAACCACTATGCCATTTGTGTCCACCATACCTACCTACTACATGGTATTTTCCAGCCATTCCAAAGTAAATTGCTTGAGTGCTACCTTTAAAATTCCATCATTCACCTTTGCAATATATAGCTCATGGGACAAATAGCTTAAAAACTATTGTGGTATTGAATATGTAATTATGCACTTTATCTCTTATTAAGTTGCTTGTTGTGCGATAACCATGTTTACTGGGGAACGCCATCAACTCATTGTTGAATTTCATGTGAGTTGCTATGCATGTTCGTCTTGTCGGAAGTAAGGGCGATCTACACTGAGTTGAATGGTTTGAGCATGCATATTGTGAGAGAAGAACATTGGGCCGCTAACTAAAGCCATGTTTCATGGTGGAAGTTTCAGTTTTGGACAAACATCCTCAAATCTCTAATGAGAAAAGAATTAATTGTTGTTGAATGCTTAAAGCATTAAAAGAGGAGTCCATTATCTGTTGTCTATGTTGTCCCGGTATGGATGTCTAAGTTGAGAATAATCAAAAGCGAGAAATCCAAATGCGAGCTTTCTCCTTAGACCTTTGTACGGGCGGCATAGAGGTACCCCTTTGTGAAACTTGGTTAAAGCATATGTATTGCGGTGATAATCCGGGTAGTCCAAGCTAATTAGGACAAGGTGCGAGCACTATTAGTACACTATGCATGAGGCTTGCAACTTATAAGATATAATTTACATGATGCATATGCTCTATTACTACCGTTGACAAAATTGTTTCATGTTTTCAAAATCAAAGCTCTAGCACAAATATAGCAATCGATGCTTTTCCTCTATGAGGACCATTCTTTTACTTTCAATGTTGAGTCAGTTCACCTATTTCTCTCCACCTCAAGAAGCAAACACTTGTGTGAACTGTGCATTGATTCCTACATATTCGCTTATTGCACTTATTATATTACTCTATGTTGACAATATCCATGAGATATACATGTTACAAGTTGAAAGCAACCGCTGAAACTGAATCTTCTTTTGTGTTGCTTCAATACCTTTACTTTGAATTATTGCTTTATGAGTTAACTCTTATGCAAGACTTATTGATGCTTGTCTTGAAGTGCTATTCATGAAAAGTCTTTGCTTTATGATTCACTTGTTTACTCATGTCATCACCATTGTTTTGATCGCTGCATTCTCTACATATGCTTTACAAATAGTATGATCAAGTTTATGATGGCATGTCACTCCGGAAATTATCTTTGTTATCGTTTTACCTGCTCGGGACGAGCGAGAACTAAGCTTGGGGATGCGATACGTCTCCAACGTATCGATAATTTCTTGTGTTCCATGCCACATTATTGATGTTATCTACATGTTTTATGCACACTTTATATCATATTCGTGCATTTTACGGAACTAACCTATTAACAAGATGCCGAAGTGCCGATTCTTTGTTCTCGCTGTTTTTGGTTTCAGAAATCCTAGTAAAGAAATATTCTCGGAATTGGACGAAATAAAAGCCCGGAGGCCTATTTTCTCACGAAGCTTCCGGAAGTCCGAAGGAGAGACGAAGAGGGGCCACGGGGAGCCAAACCCTAGGGCGGCGCGGCCCCCCTTGGCCGCGCGGCCTGTGGTGTGGGCCCCCGTGCCGCCTCTCGACTTGCCCTTCCGCCTACAAATAGCCTCCGTGACGAAACCCCCGATGCCGAGAGCCACGATACGGAAAACATTGCGAGACGCCGTCGCCGCCGATCCCATCTCGGGGGATCCTGGAGATCGCCTTCGGCACCCTGCCGGAGAGGGGATTCATCTCCCGGAGGACTCTACGCCGCCATGGTCGCCTCCGGTGTGATGTGTGAGTAGTCTACCCCTGGACTATGGGTCCATAGCGGTAGCTAGATGGTTGTCTTCTCCCCATTGTGCTATCATTGTCGGATCTTGTGAGCTGCCTATCATGATCAAGATCATCTATATGTAATTCTATATGTTGCGTTTGTTGGGATCCGATGAATAGAGAATACTTGTTATGTTGATTATCAAAGTTATGCTTATGTGTTGTTTATGATCTTGCATGCTCTCCGTTTCTAGTAGAGGCTCGGCCAAGTTTTTACTTTTAACTCCAAGAGGGAGTACTTATGCTCGATAGTGGGTTCATGCCCGCATTGACACCGGGACGAGTGACGAAAGTTCTAAGGTTGTGTTGTGCTTGTTGCCACTAGGGATAAAACATTGATGCTATGTCTAAGGATGTAGTTGTTGATTACATTACGCACCATACTTAATGCAATTGTACTGTTGCTTGCAACTTAATACTGGAGGGGTTCGGATGATAACTCTGAAGGTGGACTTTTTAGGCATAGATGCGGTTGGATGGCGGTCTATGTACTTTGTCGTAATGCCCAATTAAATCTCACTATACTCATCATGATATGTATGTGCATTGTCATGCTCTCTTTATTTGTCAATTGCCCAACTGTAATTTGTTCACCCAACATGTTGTTCGTCTTATGGGAGAGACACCTCTAGTGAGCTGTGGACCCCGGTCCAATTCTCTTTCTTGAAATACAATCTCTTGCAATACTTGTTTTTCTTGTTTTCTCTGCAAACAATCATCTTCCACACAATACGGTTAATCCTTTGTTACAGCAAGCCGGTGAGATTGACAACCTCACTTTGTTTCGTTGGGGCAAAGTAGTTTGGTTGTGTTGTGCGGGTTCCACGTTGGCGCCGGAATCCCTGGTGTTGCGCCGCACTACATCCCGCCGCCATCAACCTTCAACGTGCTTCTTGGCTCCTCCTGGTTCGATAAACCTTGGTTTCTTTCTGAGGGAAAACTTGCTGCTGTGCTCATCATACCTTCCTCTTGGGGTTGCCCAACGAACGTGTGAAATACACGCCATCAAGGTGTAGCTGCGAACGCTGCTCCCATGGCTCCACATCCTGTCATGGCCATGTTATACAACGCTTCTCTTGGATCTCCGGGAGGTGGCCTGGACGCTAGGATGAAAGCTTGCGTTGCCATGTATCCTGCTTCCGGTGTTTTTGGAATAATATTCCCCCTCGTGTCGATTGACATAAAAGACATATCAAGGTTTTGAATTAAAGTCTCTCTTTTTGCTTCAGGTATGTTTTGCAGCCGAGATCTTGCTCTCCTTCGAGCTTCTCTATGACTATCTCCCGAAGTTCCTGACTGTCGACTTAACTCCGCTCTTCGCCTGCTTGATGCGGAAGCTGCCTCCCTTCTTCTATTCAGAGCAGCTGTCTGTTTTTCCAATTCTCTTCCAGCTCGGGCGAGCCTATACTGGTATGCTTGCAATTCTTCCGCCGTAGCGGTTGTCGCCATTGGTTCTGAACCATCCATAGCTCTCGCGGCTCTATCCCATGCTGCTTGTGGAAGTTGAACCCTGACACGTGGTGTAGGCCCGACATATTTAGTGCCCAAACCTCGCCTTAGGTCAGAGGGATCGACATATGGATTTCCCAATTCGTCGAAAGCCTTTGATGTCTCCTCCTGATCGCGACTTGTTTCTCCAATGGCATAAACCTGGTGATATTTTGAATTCTGAACCTTGCTGGGTTTGGTGACACCATCATATAGATTGGTGAAAACCTTGCCCACGGTAGTGGATCTGTCGATGAAGTTGAAGCTGTCGATGCTACTCGAGTCATCGCTTATACCGGAGTCCGCGGATGACTCGAAAGACATGTCGCTGAAGATCTTGGTGAGCTTTTCTCTTGTTCTGGTGTTGATGAAGCGCGGTGATGAAGTTTCCTCGTCGCTTGACTTGATTGACGATGTTGAGCTTGAGAAGTCAGAATCGATCGCCGATAATCCCGACGAGATCGGAATTTCGAGACGATACGCTCCTTCTTTCTCGACGCGGAAGTGGAACTTTCCGAACGTCATCTCCATGGGCTCCTCCAGATACGCATATGCATCCAAACGGGAGGGCGGGTGAGGAACAAAATCAACGAGACCAGTTTCGATCTGTTTACCTCTGTCCATGGCATTGCTTGCTACCGACGAAGTCGACGATCTTGAACGTGCCATCGAGATCAGCTCCTTGTCGCCTCTAGATCCCACAGACGGCGCCAATTGACAAGGTATTAACTTGTCAATGCCTACGGATTGTAGACTAGGGTTTCGTTGGATGTAGAGGGCAAGTAGATCTCGAAGGTTTCAGCCGAAAAGTACTCGACGAATATGAAACTAGGGTTGTGTTGACAGTAAATTCGATCATTTGTTTGTCCCTCGACTCCCCCTTATATAGGAGGCAGAGCCGAGGGTTTTGTAATACACAAGTTTACAGAGTCCGGGAGGGTTTCTGACCCCTCCCGCAAGATTACAAATTATACTTCCTAATACAACTCTAGCTTTCCTTATTAACACCTTGGGCTTCCGAATCTTCTTATCCTTCGGGTCGTGGGCCTTCAGCAAACCCCGGGTACCATCTTCGGCAGGCCCATTGGGGATGCCTATGTCACCATGTTAGATCTTGCCCTTTGAAGAAGAAGCAAAAAGGGAAGCGGCCTCAAGTTCAAACTCATATTCAACCTCAAGTTGAAGAAATGCCACTTCCCAAGAAGAAACAAGCCAATGCTCCCATTGTGGAGAAATCTAGTGAGAAGAAGGAGAAGAAAAGAACTTGCTACATATGCCGTGAGAGGGGCCACATCTCCTCCTTTTGCACTATTGGTACCTCATCCAACTCTATCACCATTGATGAGGTTTATTATCTTCGTAAGGATGAGGGTGGCAATATGTTTTCCAAATATGTTGGTGCTCAAAGTGGTGTCAAGAAAAGAACCATTTGGGTTGCCAAGCCTATTGTGACTAACCTCTTAGGACCCAACTTAGTTGTGGACCAACAATCCAAAACTTGATCAATAGGTGCTTGTTGGAGGGCATTGGAGACTTGGCTACATCATGAAGAATTAAGGGATCTTCATCATTTATATTATCTCTAGCCAAGTCTTTTGGTTATCTTGCTTCTATCTTATATTCAATGTTCCTCCGTGCGGTAACATGTGCTCAACTCATTTCTATGGAATGTTACTCGCCCCTTTGCATGTGTTAGTTTTGTTCCTAACAAGTGTTTGTATATGTTGTGCTTTCTACTTGCTTTTCTTGAGAAATCAAGTCTATATATATTGGGTTGCACACCATGTATTTGTATTTGTGTTAGAGCCTCTTTGCATCTTGTTGTATCTTATATGGCTCTTATGAGCGATTAATGGACTATCCCATTTTGGGGGAGTGATATTCCCTTTGGAATTTCATGATCCTAACAATGTGTGTACATGAGGAATATCACTTAGAATTGATATTGCAAGATTATCTAGTCTCTATGTGGTATGTCATCTTCATGAGAAATTCAAATTCTAATGTCCATTAATATCTCTAGTTGGATCTTATTTCCCTCTTGTGAAATTAAATTCCTTATCACATTATGGGGGAGTAATAAGCTTTGTGTATATTACAAGCCTAGAAAATGTGAACATTTGAGGTTGTGTCACATAGAATTGATATTGTAAATTATCTCTCTCATGTGTGGCATGTTTGCTCAAAGAAGTTCCAATTTGCTTAAATGGCTTCATTGCTAATATCTTTGTGGATCTTATTTTTGAAAGTTTTTCCTGGCATGGTTTTTTCACAACATGTCCCTCAATACATTTTTGGAAAACCATGTGCTTCAAGTCATACTATTAATTGCTTTGCATGTTGGTATGAATACTATTAATTGCTTTGCATGTTGGTATGAATACTATTAATTGCTTTACATGTTGGTATGACTACTATTAATTGCTTTGCATGTTGGTATGAGTACTATTAATTGCTTTGCTTGTTGGTATGACTAATTGAAGCTATCAAGAAACTCTCTTTGCATGATGGTTAAATCTTATCCTTTACCATATGCTTTATTTGGTGTAAATATGATCTTATGTATACTTACAAACTACCACCGGGAAATATTTCCTAATACCTCTTGTCCTAGGACAATTGGCAATCTTTTATGAGGTAGAAATTTATTGATCATATTTACATTGGCTCTTGTGTTTAAATTGTCTTATTTATTGCCATGAATTTGTTGTGCTTTGACTCCCATGTGTCTTCCTTGCATCCTATGGATCTAATTTGTCTATTCAAACTTTCTTAGCATTTTAGTAGATATAGGTAGCGTGATGATCCTAGTTTTGTGCATTTTGTATTCATATGGCAAATCCTAGATAATGCACTAATCTTGGGGGAGCTCTCCTATATTTGTTAGAATGCTTAACATCTCTTGATCATTATCAAAAATTTGGTTTTGGGAGACATAAATTTTCTTTTTGGTACTTTTGTGCCATCATAAAAAGTTTTGAGGGTTTGGTTTATTTGTTGGAACCTTGCTCTCTTGGGAGTTGGTTATCTCATTCCTTTGTGTTTAGGTTTAATTAGCTTCTTATAATGAGATAAGTCTTTGGAGTCAATCTTGTGTTGATTTGATTCTTTGATATAAGTTGGACAACCATTGTCTCTTGATTTATTTGGTGTTTTGTCCAAATTGTATCTTCCTTTGGTTCTTAAAAGTATTGTGCATGCATATTTAATATATGTATATCTTATGGCACGTGTTACTTTCTTTGATCCAATATATAGGGTAAACTCCATCAAATCCTAATTTGGCTAAGATGTGCATGAAATTCAATTTCATATCTATATGCACATAGTATTGTGGAGTTTGTCCTATATGTTGTAGTGTGTCTAACTACTTCGGACCCAATTAGTTTGGGGACCATTTTGTACTTACCTTTGTGTTAGGTACAATGGATATGCATTGGATGCTTGTCTCACTCTTGGGGAGAAGTGATGACTCAATGGTAACTTGAGGCAAGCTAGGATGGTCAATGAACACATATCTACTACATACTCACCAATGCTATCTCGGTAACAAGTATCCTCTCTTGCATATTTTTCTAGCATCCAACCATGTGGTTGCATCTTTGCATGAATCTCTTGATTTGCAAATGTTGTGCTTCTTGCTAAAGTCTTAATGAAACCTCTTTATTGCGAATGTGAGTAATTTGAGATGAGTACATATGTTGGGAAGTATATAAAATCATTCTTATGATTCACCCATCCCATCTATGCCTATCTAGCAATTTTATTGCATATCAATTTCTCAAGCCTCTCACATGTGCAATATCGATGAAAGTGCAAATTGAGTTATTTCTTTTAGTATCCTCGTTTGTGATACTTGTTGCCTTTCTCAAAGCATCCCAACTATCTTCTATCCCTTGTGGATATTTGTGATGTATTTTATGTGTTTATGGTTGAAGTTCATGAATGTACCATAAGATAAAATTGAGCCTTTGGCCATGCTATTAAGCAAAAATTCTTATTGGTATATTGCATGACTTCGTCTTGGATATCATGCTATATTTATTGTGTATCTATTTTGTGTGTGCATGTTTCTTTGTGGATAAATATCTTTGTGATATTGCTCACTTAGAGAAACTTATACACATAAGAGATGATACATCTCCATTTGATATCTTATTTATTTGTTGCGTGTTGATTGGTCATGCTAAGCAATATAATTCATTGAAGACTATGATGATGCTTTTTGCTCATCCTTGTAATAGTCTTATAATATGCTTTATCATGCCTTTCACATATCCTCTTGGTTGAGCCTTTTATTATGGTGCCTCTTACTTGTTGCTCAACCATTTGTTTGTTGCAAGTGTTAAGCTTAATTTTCTATCTATGATCTATTGCAAATGTTTGTGTTTTAAATGGTAATGAGGGAGTAAGGATTCCATGTTATGCATATTGTATTCAAATGCAACATTTTAATTTATGCATGTACCTTGGGGAGCTTCCTCATTTTATTTAAGGCACTATTTTGTGGTGATCATTAGAGTTTGATTCACTTGGTATCTTTTGTTTCGAATGATATTATGGGAGTGATGATTCCATGTTTGTGCACTTTATACTCCAATGTAATTTGTCTAGTTTTGTGCACAAACCTTGGGGAGCTTCCTCATATTATTTAAAGCAATCTTCTTGATCTTATCATAATATCTATCTTTCTTTTGGTATCTTCTTTGTGGTTCATTTGGTTGCTTGCTTCATTTCTTGAAGCTTCTTGATTTTGTTATCTTTTTGCAATCTTTGATCCTATCTATATTGTGATTCCTTCCGAATATTCGTCATTGGATACGTGCATTTGATTCCACTCAAATTATGAGAAATGCACACGCTATGAAGGAACTCTAACTATTTTGGACTTCTAAATTTTTCACCCATTTCGGCAATTGGTGCCAATGGGGGAGAAATTTGGAGGGTTTAAGGGAATTTGGTTATGTCTTTGCTTTGTGCTTAAGCATGTGCCTTTATTGCATTGCATCTTGTTGCTTTGCATAGTTGAATATTTAGAAAACTCCACTAGGCTTTGAATGCCAATATATGCAATGAAAGTCTAGATCATTCACACATGCATATATTATGGGGGAGTTTGCTCTATATATTCAACTTGTTTGTTACTTAAATTCCTTATATAAATCCTCTCAAAGAGATTGTCATCAATTACCAAAATGGGGGACATTGAAAGTGCATGGAGCCCCCATGTGTGGTTTTGGTAATTAATGACAATCCCTATGGACTAATGTTTGCGTTGAGTTATATTTGTAGGAGTTGTCCATAGGCAATGCTTGAACCATATGTTGGTTTCAAGATTGAAATAAGGAGCAAATGAAGAAGATCAAGTGTCAAGTATGTCTTGAAGATGAAGATGAAGTGAGCTCTCAAGGTTAACTTGAATACATCAACGAAATGAAGTGCAAGCTCAAGATGAGCCAACTTGAAGAGATCATTGATGGGATTCGTTGCATAGAAAACAAAAAATTTCCTACCGCAAGAACGAAACACAAGCCAAGATCTAATCTAGTAGATGGTAGCAACGAGAAGATCATGAGACTAACCCTCGAAGATTTCCAAAGCCTAACGAGATTAGATCTCGTAGTGGATGTAGTCGATCACTTGCCGCTTGCAAAAGCGCGTAGAAGATCTTGACCGCTTGCAAAAGCGCGTAGAAGATCTTGACCGCTTGCAAAAAGCGCGTAGAAGAACTTGACGGTGCCACAATCGGGCAGCACCTCCGTACTCGGTCACACGTACGGTGTTGATGAAGACGACGTCCTCCTCCCCGTTCTAGCGGGCAGCGGAAGTAGTAGATCCTCCTCGGAATCCCGGCAGCACGACGGCGTGGTGGCGGTGGTGGTGGAGAACTACGGCAGGGCTTCGCCTAAGCGTATGCGGGAGAGGTGGTGGAGGAGGAGAGGCTAGGGTTTGGGGAGAGAGGGGGGTGCGGCCAACTCATGGCTTAGGGGTGGCCGGCCCTCTCCCCTTGCCCCTCATTATATAGGTGGAAGCCCCAAGTGTTGGTATCCAAGTCTTCGAATAAGACCCGAAACCAAAACCTACCATAGGTACGAAACCTACCCAAGGGGGGAATCCCACTCAAGGTGGGACTCCCACCCCTTCCTTGGGGGTTGGCCGGCCACCCATTGGGGAGTCCACCTGGGACTCCTCCCCCTTAGGGTTGGCCGACCATGCAAGGTGGAGTCCCTCCGGGACTCCACTTTCCATGGTGATTTCTTTCGGACTTTTCTAGAACCTTCTAGAACCTGCCATAAATGCACCGGATCATTTCCAAACTTGGAATATGACTTACTATATATGAATCTTATTCTCCGGACCATTCCGGAACTCCTCGTGATGTCCTGGATCCTATCCGAGACTCCGAACAAAACTTCGAACTCCATTCCATATTCCATATCTACTTAAAACGACATCAAACCTTAAGTGTGTCACCCTACGGTTCGCGAACTATGTAGACATGGTTGAGACTTCTCTCCGACCAATAACCAATAGCGGGATCTGGAGATCCATAATGGCTCCCACATATTCAACGATGAATTTAGTGATCGAATGAACCATTTACATACGATACCGATTCCCTTTGTCACACGATATTTTACTTGTCCGTGTTCAACCTCGTCTCCTGACAAGTACTCTTTACTCGTACCGTGGTATGTGGTCTCTTATGAACCATTCATATGCTTGCAAGCTAATTTAGATGACATTCCACCGAGAGGGCCCAGAGTATATCTATCCGTCATCGGGATGGACAAATCCCACTGTTGATCCATATGTCTCAACTCATACTTTCCGAATAACTAATCCCACCTTTATAACCACCCATTTACGCAGTGGCGTTTGATGTAATCAAAGTACCCTTCCGGCATAAGTGATTTATATGATCTCATGGTCGAAAGGACTAGGTAACTATGCATCGAAAGCTTATAGCAAATGAACTTAATGACGTGATCTTTATGCTACGCTTAATCGGGTGTGTCCATTACATCATTCACATAATGACATAACCTTGTTATTAATAACATCCAATGTTCATGATCATGAAACTATGATCATCTATTAATCAACAAGCTAGTTATACAAGAGGCTTACTAGGGACTCCTTGTTGTTTACATAACACACATGTATCAATGTTTCGGTTAATACAATTATAGCATGGTATGCAAACATTATCATAAACACAAAGATATATTATAATAACCATTTTATTATTGCCTCTTGGGCATATCTCCAACAATCATATGCTTGAAGCTTGCCATGAAGAAATGAAGTGCAAGTTCAAGATGAGCCATCTCGAAGAGATCCTTTGCTTGACTCTTGCCATCCCTATGGTGATCATGGATATGTGAAGATGCGCCGAAGAAGAAGCTCTCCCATGGTCGATTATGGGGGAGCAATCCATATGGTGATCATGGATATGTGAAGATGCGTCAAAGAAGAAGCTCTCCCATGGTGGATTATGGGGGAGCAATCCACAAGACTTCGTCAAGCAAGCACAATCAAGAAAGGCGTCCCATCTTGTTGAGGTCAACATCGTCATCATCGAGCTCAAGTGGAATGCGCAAGTATAAGATTTTCTCTTGATAGGGTTTCTTTCTCACCGGTCTCATAGTGTAGTTAGAGACCGGTTTATAGTTTAGTTGTCGTACTATCAAGAGGGCTCTCGAGTGAGTAACTCGATCGTATCCTTCGGAGAGCTCAAACCTTTGCATCCTTGCATCATCTTTCTTGGTTGTTATTTGGATCTTATCCATGTGATGTTTTAGAGCTTGTGCTTATTCTCATGACAAGCTCTAGTTCATCAAGAATGGTTTTTGCACGGGCAACTTGTTGCATTTTCAAGGTTGGAGGTTTTACCGGTATGTCTTTTTTAGATAGGTCAAACCTTTCACCATTTGTTTCTATCCTACATTGTTGGATTATGATGGTTCCCTGCATGATCTTGTAGAGCTTGTTCCTAGCTTTAAAACAAGCCCAAGATCATCAAAATCGGAGTCCGGATGCTAAAGTTATGCCCATTTTAGTTTCATGTTTCTGCCAGTTTTTAGGGGGGCGGATATTCCGGCCCAAGTTTGGGGCGGATAATCCGGCCCCCCCGAAAAATCCGGCCTCTGGGAAAATCCGGCCAAATATCCGGCCCCCATCCAGGGGCATGTTTTTTCTGGTCCTTAGCTGTTTTTCGGGGGCCGGATATTTTGCAAATATCCGGTCCGAAAAATCCGGCCTGAGCATACCCAAACGGTCATATTTCGATGGGAGGGGTATTTAAGCACCCCTTCTTCCTCCTTGGGCTGGTTGGTTCACTCTCTCTCTCTCTCTCTCCCCTCCATTGTTGTCCTTCAAAGCTTGCCCTAGTTCTTGATTCCTCCCATGATTCTTGCATATTCTTGAGGGAAAAGAGAGAGGAGATCTAGATCTACATCTTAACCAATCAAATCCCTCTCTTTGTGAGTGGAATCCTCTAGATCTAGATCTTGGAGAATTTTGTGTTCTCCTCTTTGTTCTTCATCTCTTATTCCCCCAATAGCTTTTGTAGCTTTGTTGGAATTTGAGAGAGAAGGACTTGAGCATCTTTGTTGTGTTCTTGCCATTGCATTTGGTGCAACGGTTTGAGTTCTCCACGGTGATTCGTGGTGGTGAAAGCAAGAAGGTTGTTACTCTTGGGTTCTTGGAACCCTAGACGGATTCTAGGCCTTTGTGGCGATTTGTTGGGAGCCTCCAATTAAGTTGTGGAAGTGTGCCCCAACCTTTGTGTAAGGCCCGGTTTCCACCTCGAAGGAAATCCCTTAGTGGAACCGTGACCTAGGCCTTTGTGGCGAGGGTCACCGGAGATTTAGGTGAGGCGCCTTTGTGGCGTTCAGTGTGTGGTGTGAGTACCGCATCTTGGGGTGAGGCCTTTGTGGCGTTGGTATGCATCGAGAAACCAGACCTCAAGGTGAGCCTCTTGTGGCGTTCGGGAGCACTAAGCCACCGCACATCTCCATCGGATATTAGCACTCGCAAGAGTGTGAACTTCGGGATAAATCATCGTCTCCCGCGTGCCTCGGTTATCTCTATACTCGAGCTCTTTCCTTATGCACTTTACCTTGTGATAGCCATCATGCTTGAAGTTATATATATCTTGCTATCACATACTTGCTTGTATTGCTTAGCATAAGTTGTTGGTGCACATAGATGAATCATTGCTTAGAATAAGTTGTTGGTGCACATAGGTGAACCATAGTATATAGGCTTTGGGCTTGACAAAGTAAACGCTAGTTTTATTCCGCATTTGTTAAGCCCATCTCGTAAAAGTTTTAAATCGCCTATTCACCCCCCCTCTAGGCGACATCCATGTCCTTTCACCTACCCCCATCCTGGGTGAAAGCCCAAAAGCCGTTGGATTGGATGGAGACGGCGGATGGGCATCGTTCCCTCCTTGGAGGCGCCGTCTTGGGACCGGTGGTGTAGCGGCGAGTGATTCTATGGTTGGTGAGCTTCTGTTGGCGGCGTGATTGATGCTCAGCTCCACTGCGTCTTCGAGTTCTTTGGCTGCTCCCAAGCTTTCCCCTTTTTGAAACTGTCCGTTGCACCGGTGTGCCTGTCATGGCGAGGTGGTCTGTGTGGTCTGCCCAGTTGGCTTCCTAGAATGTATCTCTCCTTGTTCTAGGGTGAACATCTCCACCCGCTGACGGTACGGCGCCCTGCGATCCAGTGCGAGAGGGTTGGTACTCTCTTCTGCGATGGAGGAAGATGTTTCTTCGTTGACATCGTTGGTGATCACTGTATGCTGCCCTCTACTGCTTCTGTTTTGGCTCCCTTGCGAGGAGGACATCCAAGCTACGTTTCTGGTTTATCTTTGTGTGTTCAAGTTGGATGTTGTGTTGTAAGCTGTTTCAGCTTTCTTGTATCAATTGGCCGCACGGCTTTATTAATTTAAAGCAGAGCTTCATGCCTTCAGTTTTTTTTGAAAAAACAACAACACGGTTGCCAGGAACAACAGTAAGAGCATCTCTAGCAGACACTGCATATCATCCACCATATAGCAATTTGGATATGCCGGCTTTCGCTGTTTTTTTGGACAGGCCAGATCAGTGGTCTGGCCTGGATTTGTTTTCCAGGCCGCAACCTAAAACTGCTCTCGACCGCTATATATCCTGTTCGGAGACCCGATGCGAGTCAAACACCATCCGCCTCGCCGCCGCTTCCATTCCCGCCAACGAGAAATCCGCCCCTTGTAGATCAGACTCCGGCGAGCAATCGAGCAGATCCCCTTCCTCCCATGTGCAGCAACGCTATGGTGTCCGGCGGAGGCCGAGGAGGCCGCGGAGGAGGGATAGTGGGCGTCGCCGGATCCCCTTCCTCCCGCGCCCACGAGCTGTCCGCCGCCGAGGAGCTCAAGCGGCAACGTCAGGCCTCCGATGCCGCGCGCATTCACGGCTCCTACCGCTACCTCCGGCAGGGCTGCAAGCCGCCGCACGCATTCGAGCGGCACGAATTGCGGTTCTACCGGGATCTGCAGCCACCGGCTCGAAGTCGCGCTCCATCGATCTGCTGCCAACAAGAAGGTGGAATGGCTCCGCGAGTAGGTGGCGTAGGACTCGATGACTCTAAGTGAGCTGCAGCTTGCTCCGCCGCCGCGGCACGAAGATCTCCGACTCCAGTGATCAGCGGCCGTGGCGGCGCCATTAACATAGAAAGCGGAGCACTAGGCTCCGTTGTTCACCTCCTTTCTCCGTAAAATGTACTGAACAATCTGGCGCGAATGTTTGTTTTTAATTATTCAGTTCGGTTTGCAGCTGGTATGTGCGATTGTTTTTCAGCCCGTAGATCTGCTTTGGGGTGGGGATCCCACCAAACGGTACCGCTCTCTCGTGTCGCCCCCTCCAGGCGACCGGGAGGGCGAACCCTAGCCCGCCGCCGCCCGCCCCCTCCCTCTCCCCCTCCTCCTCGCCGTCCTCGGAGGCGCTGCCGGCGAAGCAAGCGGCGCCGGTGAAGAGGGCGGCGGGGATCTGAGCCCTCAGCCCCCGCGCGGTTACTAGGCTGGAGGAACTCGGCGCCGGGATCTCCGTTGCCGCGGGCTGCGGCTGCTCGGTGGACTCCTCCCGGTGGTCTACCGGTGGTCCGCTGCGGTGGGGGCTCGGGTAGCCGGGCGGCGGCCACGGGTGGGTGGACGGCGCGGCCCTGCGGCGGGGGCGTCCGTGGTGGGCGCGGTCCATCTTCCTCGGCCGCGCGGGCGGCGTGGAGATGGCGGCCGTGGTTCGCGGAGTAGGGGCTGGTCCTTGCTCCGGATCCGAGGAGGAAGCCTCGCTCCTTCCCGATCCGCGCGCCCCCGCCAATCCCGGATCTTGGTGGTCTCCGGTCGCCGGATCCGGGTGCCCCGGCGAGTGGGTGGATGCTCGGTGTGTGGTGCTGGGGGAAACCCTTGGTCGGCCCGGCTGGCCACGACGAGGACGACGCCGCCGGCGCCGGCTCCCTTCTCGAAGGTCTCGTTGAGGTAACACCCCGGCTAACCCCTCCTCTAACCGGGCGAAAGCCCTGGTTTCTCCGTGCGGATGGCGGCGGCGTTGAGGCGTCGTTCCCCTTCTTGGAGGCGTCATCCGGGGAACCGCAGAGGTGCGGGCGTTGCGGCTGTGTTTGGTGGTGGCCGTGGCGACGGTTCTTGCTCGGCGTCGCCCTCGCCCATGTCGTCTGTCAAGTGCTTGGTGCGGTGTCCGGCCGTGGAAAGGCCATTGCTTGCTGGTCGACGCCCTCGCACGGGCGAGAGGGGAAAGGGTTCCCCTCTACGGCAACAATGGCGGTTTGGCGGACGCGTATACGGGCTTTGGTGGTCTTGTTCGGCAACACGGGGTGGTGGCGTCCCTTCCGTCGCTTCTTCTGGGTGCGTCTTTGTCCCGGCGGCTTCGGTACGATGTTGCGGTGGTGCCTGTGGTGGTGGTGGTCTCGGTGAAGCTTTACGGACGCTTATGGTCGATTCTCCCCCGGCGGCCTAGTCATCTTAGGTCCGCCGTGTTCTTGGGGGAAGCTGCTTTGCCTCCGATGGTTCGACGCCCTTCGAACCGGGGCGAGGGACCGGGAGTCCTTTCCGGAGGTGAAGACGGTGGAGCTCGGGTCTTAGTTGTTCGGCTGGAGTAGACGTCGGCGTGTTCCCGGCTGCTTTCTCCTCAACCTCGCTGCCTTAGGAGTCTTCTCGGTGTCGTGATGTGGTCTAGGCATCTCTAGCTGTGTTTCAGGTGTATCCTTAGTCTGCTTGGTGCCTGTTTCCTGTAAGCTGTTTGTAAGCACTCTTGTATCTGCCGTATGTGGCTTTATTAATTTAAAGCTGGGCCTTTGGCCTTATGTTTAAAAATCTGCTTTGGGGTGGTGTTTGGGGTATGGGGTTTAGGGTGTAGAGATGCTCTAACAGAGGACTTCAACACTAAAAGAAAGGCAAAGCTCAAGAACTTCGTGGACTAAAACAAAGAACTAGCGTCCTTCCCATAATCCCAGTGAACTACAATATACTGTACAAAACATAGAACAAATCGGCGGTGAAAAATAAGTCGTAATTTAAAAGAGATTTTGGGCGCCCCAGCAGCCGATGCACTTGCCTTTGCCCGGAGTAGATCGCGCCAGCGAGGAAGAAGGGCGCTCGCGGAAGATGGCTTGTGCGCGGAGAAGAAGAAATAAGGGGGGCGGTGATTCCTGCTGGGATCATTTCAGCCAGCCGCTCGCTGGCGAGGTCGGGCGCACGGAGCAGCTGCCACCGGCTGCCATAGCTCCCTGGTCGGGGGAGGGAGGCTGAAAATGGCGAAGGAACGACAGATCGACGGGGGTAATGGCGACGGAATCGGAGACCAAGGCGGCAGGCTTGGAAGGAGTCGTCCAGCTGCTGCCGCCGCCTCATCGATCGGCATCAAGCAGTTGGCGGAGGTGGTGGTGGTGCGGCACGGCGAGACTTCATGGAACGCCTCTCATATTATCCAGGGGCAAATGGATCCGGAGCTCAACGAGACCGGCAGAAGCCAAGCTCTAGTGGTACGCACGGTTCCTCGAATCATGATGCAGGAACATAGCAAAAGAATTTATCTAGGATCTTGTCTGAATTTGAATTTAATCGAAGGTTGCGCGTCGGCTGTCGAGGGAAGCCAAGCCGGCGGCGGTGTACTCCTCCGATCTCAGGCGCGCCTCCGAGACCGCTCAGATCATAGCCACAGCCTGCGGCGTATCCAATGTATGTATCCGACCATGACACGCTCTCGGTCCATTTCGGTCTGAGCTAGCTAGTAGTTAACAATCTACCGGTTGCTGATTTAGTGATTTTATGGATGTATTTCTTGATCCGTTCGTTTGATTTCAGCTGGTGTTTGATCCGGCGCTGAGGGAGAGGCACATGGGAGATCTCCACGGCCTGGTGTTCGACGACGCCGTCAGAAGGAACCCTGAGATCTTCTCTTGGAATGGAAGGACCCAAGAAATCCCTGTAAGCTTCCATACTTCTGTCGAAAAGCATGTTCTACACTTCTACTCCTCTTTTCAATTTGTACGTAGTCCACATTGAAATATCTAAAGCATCTTATAATTTGAAACGGACATGTCAAACCTTTCTCAATTCCAACACAAGTAGAGCCATATTAATTTGTGAAATTCCAGCATTCCAACAGATAAACCGACTTCACGAGAAAATTTATCTTGCATTGCGTCGAAAATTTTGTGATCAAGCATTCCCCAATTTCTGTAGGGTGGTGGGGAGAGCCTTGATCAGCTGTCGCTGTCTCGTACCTGAACACTGTCGCTGAGAAACACAAGGGTAAGCATGCAATTCTCGCCCCTGACAATCTGTGACTAGTCCATCGTCGATTGAGAATCCTTACATATGTGACATGCTGCGTTGACAGGGGAGCGTGTGATCGTGGTCACCCATGGCGCGAGCACTGAGGAGCTCTGCTTGCACGCCGACCCAACAAGCCCGGTGCGCGGGAAGCTTTTCAACACTTCGATCTGCCTGTTCCGTATCGGCGGCGGCGAATGGATCCTTGAGAAGGCCGGCGACGTCGCCCATCTCGGCCAAGGCGGGTTTCTGGAGGACGCGTTCGGCGGCGATGGCGCGTCTGCCTGACCGCGATGTGCTGCTACTGGCGTTTCCATTTCTCAGATGCATTCGCCAGTTCACAGCTTTACACAAAGCCGATTAGACCGGCCAATGTTATTGCGTTGTTATTTTGGAATTGCACAGGTTTACAAGAAATTTCTTTGGGTCGCTGGAGTGAACTTGAACTTCTCGCGTGTCATTGGTATTTGGTAGAGTCGAAAGTTTGATTTGGTAAGGGTCTACCGGCCACTGGCAATACATTGCGATCGGTGGAGTCCGGCTGCCTTCTCGAAATATTTAGAGTTTGTTGAAGGGGAGTGCTCCGGTGTCCCCCCTTGGCTCCATACATCTGAAAATGTTAAGAGCGCACTGGGATCTACTCTCAAATTGCAGGATCTATGTCTGGATTACAGTAGTTTGGGGAAATCTCACACCAGTTTCTACGGAGAGAGCGAAGGAAGGATTACAGGCCAACTCGGCCAGGCCGAAGCCGTTACTCATTCGCCACCGTTTCCGGTCATCGACGTGGATACTTGTAGTCGACCAATCTCCTCGCGCCAGCTCACTTGCGGGCCCATGTCTTGGAAGGATAGCGTGTGCTTTCCTTGCGTGCCCGCTTCTCCCGTTGTACCGCTGCCAGTGGGTCCGGAGAGTCGCTGCTAACATTCTCCCCTTCTTGAGAAACGGCTTGACCCCAAGCCGGTGCACGCGGGAAACGCCGCTTCAAATCTTCAGCGTCCTCCCAGGTTGCCAAGGATTCTGGTTGTCCCGACCATTGCACTAACACTTGACTGACTGCAATTGAACCTTGCTGACGAAGGCGGCGCTGCAGTAGACGAGCAGGTACCAAGAAAATGTCCAAGGGAGAGGGCAGTTCAGTTTGTACAGTTACCTGTGGACCAATTGCTTTCTTGAGCTGAGAAACATGAATCACCGGGTGAATTTTGCTATTAACAGGCAGCGCTAAACGATACGCAACGTGGCCAATGCGTTCCAGAATCCGATACGGCCCATAATACTTGAAAAGAAGTTTATGGTGAGCTCGTGGTGCCACTGAGGACTGAACATAAGGTTGAAGCTTAAGATAGACCATGTCATCAACTTCAAATGTTCGCTCGGTCCTGTTCTTGTCAGCCTGATGCTTCATCCGAAGGCGAACCCGCTCCAAATGTTGCTTCAACAAGTCCTGCATCACTTGGCGTTCCTCAAGCCAGGATTGGAGATCAGGAACTGGGCAAGCATCTGCAGGGGTGATGCCAAGCTGACGAGGCGATCTTCCATACAAAACCTCAAATGGGGTTTTACCTAATGCAGAATGCCAACTTGTATTATACCACAATTCTGCTAAGGAGAGCCACTGAACCCATTTAGTAGGGCATGCATGAACGAAGCATCGCAAATAAGCTTCCAAGCACTGGTTGACACGCTCAGTTTGCCCATCCGTCTCAGGATGATATGAGGAACTCATAGCCAAAGTTGTTCCAGTGTGAGCGAAAAGATTTTGCCAGAACAAGCTGTTGAAGATTTTATCTCTGTCGGAAACAATCTGCTCAGGGGGGCCATGTAATTTATACACATTGTCCATGAAAGCCATTGCCACAGTAGCAGCTGAGAAGGGGTGAGCTAAAGGAATAAAGTGTGCGAATCGACTGAATTTGTCAACCACCACAAGGATGCAATTGTATCTTCCAGACCTAGGCAATCCTTCTATAAAATCCATAGATACCACTTGCCAGGCAAAATCAGGCACAGGTAGAGGTTGAAGCAAACCTGGGTACTTTGATCTATCTGGCTTTGCTTGTTGACAAACTGTACATTTTCTTACAAAGTATGTAACTGTTTTATTCATGCCCTTCCAAACAAACAGCTGCTTAATACGTCGAAGTGTTACGGGAATACCAGAATGGCCGCCAACAGGAGTTGCATGCAGTTCATGAATTACACGAGCATGTAACTCGGGACTATTGGGAAGCCAAATTCTTCCTTGTTTGCGTATAACACCATCAATCAGAGTGTAACCCTCCTCCTCATCCGGCCTAATCAGCAGACGTTGCAGTAATTCTTTAGTGAATTGGTCCTGCTGATAAGCATCAATGATAGTCATGAGCCAAGCTGGATGACAGCGAGAAATAGCATGTATTTCCATATCAGGATGTGGTCTGCGGGATAAAGCATCCGCCACTCTGTTCTCTGACCCCTTCTTATAAGCAATTCGATACTGAAGTCCCATCAATTTGGACAACACTTTATGTTGCCAGGTTGTGTGCAAACGCTGGTCCTGCAAGTGTGCCAAACTGGCATGATCAGTTTGAATCAAGAATTCCCTATGCTGTAAGTACGGACGCCACTGCTCAACTGCTAGGAGTATAGCCATGTACTCCTTTTCATATGTAGAATAACCTTTGGTTTTGGGCCCCAATGCTCTGCTCACAAAAGCAATTGGATGATTTTTCTGCAATAAGACAGCTCCTATACCAGAGTCGCAAGCATCAGTTTCGACAACAAAAGGACAAGAGAAATCCGGCAAGGCCAAGACAGGAGCAGATATCAGAGCAGCCTTCAGTGTTTGGAATGCTAAATCTGTCACAGTGGTCCAAATGAAGGGAACATTTTTGCACAGCATCTGAGTTAATGGCTTGCTAATAGAGGCGTAGTTCTGCACAAACTTCCTATAATAACCTGCTAATCCCAAGAAGCTTCTTAGTTGCTTCACATCTGTAGGAGTGGGCCAATCCCTGACAACAGTTATTTTACTCTCATCAGTAGACACTCCCGCCAAGGAAATCACATGACCCAAGTAGCTCACACTCTGGGAAGCAAATGGACACTTCGACATTTTCACCTTCCACTGGTTATCAAGCAACAACTGTAACACTTCAGAAAGATGTGTCAAATGAGAGGAATAAGTCTTACTGTAGATCAATATATCATCGAAGAAGACTAAAGCACACTTCCTGAGTTTAGTTGCAAGTGTCCTGTTCATTTCAGCTTGGAACGTTGCTGGTGCACCAGTAAGGCCAAACGCCATGACCGTGAACTCAAAGTGGCCATTATGTGTATGGAATGCTGTTTTATATTCATATCCCTCTGTTAGCCGAATCTGATGATACCCTGCTCTCAGATCCAATTTAGAGAACCAACAAGCTCCATGTAATTCGTCCAAAAGTTCGTCAATGACAGGAAGAGGATATTTACTTTTCACTGCCAGTGCATTCAGGTGCCTGTAATCGACACAAGGCCGCCAAGTATGATCTTTCTTTTTAACCATTATAAGAGGAGAAGCAAAATTGCTATTACTGGGCCGGATGACACCAGATCGAAGCATTTCCTGTATTTGCTTTTCCACTTCATCTTTGAGTTCTGGAGCAAATCTGTATGGCCTAACTTGAACAGGTCGGGCACCATCAATTAAAGGAATGGAATGAGAGACCACGCGCTGTGGAGGCAACCCCGTCGGCTCCTCAAATACAGAGGAAAAAGTGTCCAGGATGTGTTGCACCTCAGGGGCCAAGGCAGATTTGTTGCCCTCAGGTTGTTGTATCAGGTGTATTTCCACAACTGTACAAGCATATTCAGATTGCATATTGCCTTGCAGGCTAATCCATTGCCCTTGAATCTGGAAAGCTAACCATTTCTGATTCCAATCAATAAATTGTGGGCTATGACTTGACAGCCAATCCATGCCTACTATACCATCATAACTGTGCAAGGGCAAAATCTTGAAAGAAGAACAAAACTCATGGTTTCCACAGCTCCAGGTGCACTGAGGAATGTAAGTGGTACATGTGAGAATTCCTCCTCCAGCAACCTTCACACGTTTAGGGCTGGAAAGCAGCTTATGTCCCGGTACTAGATCAGCCACAGTAGAGTTCAGAAAGTTGCTTCCTGAATCCAGAAGGAATACAACTGGTTGCCCATACAGTGTACAATGCAACACAATGGACTGTTCTGGAAGTTGACCTTCAGAGTCTAGAGCAGCTATGTGCATTAATTCCATGTCATCTGCTGAATCAGACAATTCTAAGGAGCTCCCTGATTGAGCAGATAAGAATTCTACCATTTCTTGAACTACATGAAGTTGTACTGTTGATTGACACTTGTGATCCTTGGAGTATTTTTCTCCACAGGTGAAACACAAGTTTTTTGCACGTCTATAATTCCTCAGAGCGATCATTCTATCTTCTGATGCTTTTGTTGTATCTAGTGATTTAACTGGTTCTACAACCCTGCGATCATCCATCTGGCGCGACTGAGACTGTGGTGGTGCAGTGGTGCGACGAGGAAATGAAACACTGGAATTCAGAGTTGTAATCCCTTCACCAACTTCCTCCTGGACTAGTGCTATAGTGTATGCTGTGTCCAGGTCTTGAGGTAATTGCACTGCCACCAGTAACCGAACTGCAGGTTTAAGTCCTTCAATGAACCGGGTCACATAGTGCAAGGAATCAGGCTTCTCTTCATAGGCTGCCAACTGGTCAATCAGTTCTGCAAACTGTGTCACATATGCTTCCACAGTAGTTGTTTGCACCAATTTATACAGCTTACGGATCAGAGATTGATGTTGGTTCCTCCCAAACCTGCAGACAACCTCCTGACTGAATTCACTCAAGGTGTACTTGCGAATTGAGCTCTTAATCGACGAGAGCCATCGAGCAGCAGGACCGGTGAACTGCAATGAAGCCAAGCGAACCCACAGAGCTGGAGCTGTTCCATACATCTCAAAATAATCCTCACATTGTATCTGCCAAAGCTTCGGTTGATCTCCGTCGAACCTTGGAACATCCATCTTGGGCATGCGGTGACGAGGAGTATAATCAGCGGCATCATCGTCCAATTCGAACGAACGGGGAGTAATTGGTGCAGAATGATGGGGATGATGGCGCGTACCTCTTGCTGGAGGCGGTATGTAGGGACCTTGAGTCCCCACTGCCGGCCTCCGTGGAATCTGAGCTTCACGGTGCCCACTTGGGCCGATCTCCGCGTCGCTTGCCGTAGTCCGGTGAAGAGGGCCGGACTCATCTGAGGCGGCGAGACCTAGATGTGCGCGAATCGAATCCAAACCTTGTTGAAGAGTGGATTCGACGCCGTCGGTGTAGACTTGCATATCCGCTTGGGCTTTGGACACGCAGGCGCGCACCGTCGAGTCCAGCGCGCGCGCCATGGCCGCGTCGACGGCAGCGGTGACGGACTGGCCGATGAGCGACTTGATCTCCTGTTTATGAAGCTCGTGCTTCGCCGCTGCTTCCTTGTTCACCGTGTCGAAGATCGCGCGGCCTTCATCCGAAAGCTTGTCCATGATCAGCTCGCGATTTCGCTCCGCCGCCGCACGGAATCTGGTCTCCAGATCGGTTGAAGGAAGGGGTGGGGAAATTTTTCTGGCTCTGGATACCAAATGTTAAGAGCGCACTGGGATCTACTCTCAAATTGCAGGATCTATGTCTGGATTACAGTAGTTTGGGGAAATCTCACACCAGTTTCTACGGAGAGAGAGAAGGAAGGATTACAGGCCAACTCGGCCAGGCCGAAGCCGTTACTCATTCGCCACCGTTTCCGGTCATCGACGTGGATACTTGTAGTCGACCAATCTCCTCGCGCCAGCTCACTTGCGGGCCCATGTCTTGGAAGGATAGCGTGTGCTTTCCTTGCGTGCCCGCTTCTCCCGTTGTACCGCTGCCAGTGGGTCCGGAGAGTCGCTGCTAACAGAAAAGTTGGAGTTGCTCCAGTTTTTTTTTTATTCTATGGAGTTGCTCCACCTTTTGATACAAAAACATAGAATTGATTCCGTGAAACAGAAAAACATGGAGCGGCTGTTTATTTACGTCTTACTGCCACCAGCAAGTGACCAAAACGTTACGTAAGTCTTATCTTTCTACCCCTCCTCGCCTCGGACTTCTCCCCAGATTTGACTTCACTGTTGCGTGATTCACGCATGCCGCCACTGGCCTTCGGCAAACGAATCAACGTACCTTTAGCCAGAGTCAAACTTGCCTGATTCGTTCTTGCTGCCATGCAAATCGAGTTGTCGCTTCTTGTCGCCGCTAAAAGCTTGTTGTGGCCGCCTCAACCAACTTTGTCCTAGGTGAGGCGGCGTGAGACGCAGTGGCGGCGAAAGCAAGCTCCTGGCGATAGCGAGCTACAACTCGATTTGCATGGCGGCGACAACGAATCAGAGAAGTTCGACTCCAGCGGAAGGTACGTCGACTCGTTCGCCGGAGGCCATGATCATGTGGTGACAAATGTAAATCATGTTGCGGTGAAGTCAAATCGAAAAAGATTCTACGCGGGAGGAGGGAGGAGAGTGGGAGGAGGGAGGAGAGAGATAACGTGTGTGTAACGTTTCAGTCATTTATCACTAGCAAAAGTTATGTTTGTGTACCAAAAGTTAGAACAACTTGCAGTTAATTTTTCAAATCCGTCTATTCTCTTTAGCGTAATGGATTCATAATTTTACTAGTATCCAAATATAGATCTGAAAATTGGTTCAAGATTTCTAATTACCCCGGTGTTTGGGAACGTCACGACAGCGTCAGGTGGTTTAGCGTCGCCGTCATAGCCTTGGCTAGGCCAACTCCACCGCTAGGAAATACTTCGCCACGGGCGAGATGGACTTCTAGCTAAAGATTTACACGATCCCGTAGTGCGTTCCAGGCATGATGAGGCGTGTTCTGCGTTTTTATATTTCACGGATTCAACTTCATGTATTTGTACCAAAAATTGGAGCAACTCCAACTTTTTCTATTTCATGAAACCAAACTCTACATTTTTTAATCAAAACTTGGAGCAACTCCACATATCAAAAAATAAAAACTGGAGCAGCTCCAACTTTTCAGAAACATGGAGCCGAGGGGGGGGGGACACCGGAGCACTCCCCTTTGTTGAATTCTCGGTCGCACTTGTGAGATCGGGAGAAGCTTCTTTTAACTGTGATGATTTCATTGGGTCCTGGTATCTTCAACAGGAGGGAGGTGTAATGTGCGAAAACCTGTTGGGTAGCCGGAGGTTGATCCAATGCCACCATCTCTTCATCGTACTCTTTCAAAGCTGCCTCGTATTCCTCCCAGTCCATTGGAGAAAAGTCATCAAAGCCCAACTCGAAAGTGTCCAGGATGGTTCCGGACGTGGTTTCCACGTTGTAGGCGAAGTGACACCTTTACTTCACAAACGTGGGCGAGGGCCTAGCGAATCTACACCGGTCTTCCACCTGTCATGTTTACCGAGGAGGTTGTTTAGGTGGGCCTTGAAAATTCCAGATATGCGGCGCATCTGGCCAATGGCGGAGTCTATCCAGATCGATCTTCCACAACCGTGTCCTGCTCAATGGTGGTCCGTGCGGGGCTTGTTCCGGCAAACCTGGCTGAGTTCCTAGTTTCGCCAATGAAAATGTGAATTCCACCGACGGGTACAACAGAACAGTGGACGACATTCTCCCTGGCCGGAACCCAGCACTCGCCATTGGGGACAATGGGGATGTTCCCGATGTAGAGGACGCGCCCGATGGCCATGGTGTCGCCAATGCCTGCGAAGGCGGATCCCTCCCGGATCCAGCCTCCCGACGCCGCTGGTCCCATAGTGGGCGCCAACCGTCGTTGCGTGTTCGATGAGTCTCCGATGAGGGGAGCCTCATGGAGAGGAGAGAGAGGGGGAGCCATGGGGCGAGGAGTTACCGGGACGGGGTCACACAAGTTACCTAGCTTCAGACCTTGCAACGGCGGCGAGATCTTACGTGCTGCTATAATTCACTATAAGGTAATGTGTGTGCGATTACAATGACTTGTGTCTTGCCGCTAGGGCTCTCAGGATCCGGCTTATAAAAGCTCTGAATCTAGGGTTATAGGGATAGAGATCTAGTTGGATACGACTAAGCCTAGACTACGTACAAGATTCCTTATCTTGCACGTCACAGATCC
Source organism: Lolium rigidum (assembly GCF_022539505.1). Classification (NCBI taxonomy): domain Eukaryota; kingdom Viridiplantae; phylum Streptophyta; class Magnoliopsida; order Poales; family Poaceae; genus Lolium; species Lolium rigidum. The sequence continues at coordinate 126,212,148 of NC_061512.1, forward strand.
GACCACCTTTAACTTTGGACCAAATCCGGCAGCTTCGTCTCCAACCGGATCCTACCTCCGGAATCTCCGGTAACTGGGCAGTCGCTGGTGGGCTGTATGCCTCACCACCATCTTTGGATCACCCGAACTTACCGCGAATTAGGACCGTACACCTAGTTGGTATATCCCAACATGTATAGTACCATGTAGAGCACTACTGGCTACTTTAAATATATGTGATATTGGTTGTAAAAAAATAGAAAGATTGAGCCTAAAAATTTCCTTTCAAGCCGAGCCAAAGTGAATTTCCTGCAATCCTCCTTGTACTAGTCCTACCCGGACTCCAATCCGAAAGTACTCCCATGCTGCTATACATATGCCTGTCAGCCATGAGCCCTCCGCCAAACCACCGACCGCCGCCGCCTCTATTCTTCTGGGAGTAGCAACCCCCTCGACGGTCGACGCGTAGGTCCGATCATCTACCTCTCCGTCGTCGCTAGATCGGGTCACAGCTACTCTTCTTCTTCTACAAACAGCAGAGTAACAGCGACCACTGCAACGCCCCGAGGCGGGGAACAAAAATTGCTCGTGCCCTAGATTTGTACCTTAGTAAAGTTTCCGAGTGTGCCGCGTTGACCAAATTGCACCCCGAATTGCATCTTTGGCGATTTCGATCCAGTTGACTGGGATCCGGTTTCCAAGGGGTTGAAGCAAATCCTGTCTTGACTACACAAACTGAAGCTTGTTTTCTATCTAAAAAAAGAAGGTACTCCATTAAGGTACATGCGTTTATTTATTGATTTTACTGTGTTCTTCTACATTTGGGAAATACGATTATTAACCCATTCTTGCTTGTGCAGGATACAATGCAGCAAAATATTGAAGATGAGCTGAAGGAGCTCAAGAACAAGGCTAGGTTCATTTCCTGTCTTATCAGCGGTGAAATAAAAATCGTTATGAGGGACTTGGAAGAGCTGCTACAAGCCATTATAGCCAAGGGATTTGATCGCCTCCCAAAGGAAGGGCAGATGATAAGTATGGACATAGATATGGTGAGCAATCCTGATGTCGTCGATTATGCCTATCTCATCAGTATGCGTGTTCGTTGCATAAGCAAGGAGTACTTGTGTACTCTTGCTGAGCAAACGAAGAAAATCGAAGCTGAACTCGCAAGAAAAGATACAAAAAGTGTAAGTACACTCTTCATTAATTGTTTCCGATGATGTTCCATATATATCCTTTTTAACTCGTTAACGTTTCATACAGTTGCGCCACAGAGCTTGCAAGAAGGCTGAAACAGATAGAGAGGTTATGGTAGACACGAGGAGCAAAGACAGTGAGGTATTTGATGCAGCACCCAGGACTGAAGCCAATGCTTTTAAGAAGGTTTAATATTCTTTCCCATGAAACATTTGGATCTATCGTAGTCAAATTTTGGTAAAAAGAAAAGGAGCTTTAAGAATTTGTTTGTGAGTTTCATAAGTGAGATAAACATGATGTTTACAATTCTGTTTGTCAAAATTAATTAATATAGACATTTCTTACAGAAAGATTAATGCTAATTGTAGAAATTTTTGCATACATAGAAACTGAGGGCACACAAAGGTATCAACAAAAGAGCAAAAGGAATCAAGCAATACATGCGTACTAACAGCACATCTTAAGACAGCCAAGCAAAGCAAACTGATTGGTGCACAATGGCTGTATCGGAAGCTATAGAACAGTTATCAAAATCATAGGGCAAAAAACCATCAGCCAAGATCCTTTGTAGTTTGCCTGGTCTATCTAGTCGGGCTGGTTCCACCACTGCACAGTGGTGCAAGCCCTTCAACGGGCACTGAAGACATGGAGCCTTCACACTTCCAATAAAATCTGAAGCATGTTGGCGATGAGTCCTATTTTGTATCTGCGTACAGTATACGCTACAATTATATGGTTGATCAGAGAAATTAAGAAGTCTTAATTTCGAATCATGTAGACGCTGAATCTGATATTCCTTTTGTAGTTTTGTTGTGACATATGCGTTATGTGTACCTCAGTTGGGTCGAGGTGTCGGCTGGTGTCTTGACTAAGGAGGCATTCAGCTAGTGTTCTTTTTCTTCTTTCAATAAGGTGGTTTTTATTTTAATCTCTTGGGTTTGCTTTTGCAAATCTCTATAACATGTTTATTTTTCTTAATTTTAAATGAATGGTGGAGCTATGGGTTTTCTGCTAAAAAAATACTAGTCTCCCCATTCGAAAACTATTGTCGTGAGTTTAGTTAAAATTTGATCCAAAACTACGACAATAATTATGGAATGGAGGAGTATTTCTTAGTTGCTTCGGAGCGAGGGCCGTCTAGTAACTAGTATGTCTATTGTGATTCAAGCATGTATAATGGGATGAGAAGATTACTAATGTAAGTTGAGAAATAACTATTTCTAAATAGACTGGAATATTGTCACTCCAAATACAGGAGTGCAAAATCACAAACTTTCAGAGTCCACAAGATCCGAAACATAATTGGTAGTGCACACTTGGCTACGGGTTGAGTTTCAACTTTTTTTTTTTTGCTTTGTAATTCTACGATGGAGATCTACAACCTAAGAATTGTCTAAAACCCATATTTTCTTTGAGTCTTCATATAAACATCTTTCCTTTCAGCTGCTAGTGTGAGGGCTGATGCTAGATGTGAACCGTGAGTTTACGATAATCATGCCTTCCTAACCAATTTTTTGTTTATTTTATCCTTTACTAATTATTATTCTTTTCCATTTTATGGTTACTTTCCACAGTATCCTAGAAACACAAAAGAAGAACTTACATGCACAACCTGCAAAAAAATTATGTGCCCCCCCCCCCCCTTTATTATTCGAGTTCTTATTTTTCTTATGTTATGGTATCGTACAAACACAAAAGATATCAATTCGTTATATGCGGATGATGGATGGGATTTCATGGATAGAGAACCAGTTCCAATAGACTTATGGAACGTTCCCGTTCGCGTGCATCCAACATGAATTGAACCCTCAAATTTACCGATCATGAGTTGGGTGCTTTAACCATTCAGCCATGGATGCTTAACATGGATCATCGTACATTGTAAATAACAAATTTTCATATAGAAAGACATATCATAGAAAAATGAAATCAAAAGCATTAGAAGATGACTATGAAAACACCTCTTCTGATCCTCGAATTGAAAGAGAGATTGAGAGGGATCAAGAATCCTAATTTTTGCTATTTCAATGGATCCAATTCTATTGAATCTGACTCATAGTTATCATTTCTCTTTTAGAAAATAACCTTGGGTTAGGGTTTAGAATTTAGGGTTAAATAATGGGGCATAAATAAGAACACAGCAGATCAACTGCTATGATCACTTCTTCCTATCACCTGGCCAAGTGAATTAAAGCATTTATTCATAATTCGAATTATCGATGCAGTAACTACTTTCTACTAGTAGTACAACATTGTTTTTCTTTATGGCTAGCTTGCTCAATGTTTAATCCATAGTGTAAGCAATCGCGCTGAGCTCCCTGGCATGTTTCTCCCAAAGCGCGACGAACACGTCCACGCCGCCCCCTTTGCGCAGGCTCGGCATGAGCACCACCACCCCGTCCTGCGGCACCTTCCCCGGCAGGAACCCGACGAGCCGGCCGCCGCACCCGAAGTCCAAGCGGTGCAGGTCCAGGTGCAGCCAGCTGTCCGCCTCCACGTCCGGCGACAGCACGCCCGCCTCGTCCGCGCACGCCGGCTCCAGCTCCTCGTCGCCGCCGCCGTGCAGCGCCCCGAAGTCCACGAACGACTGGAAGTACCGCCCGTCGACGGCGCGGATCCCCGCGCGGACCAGCGCCGCGGCGTCGGCGAGGGTGCCGCTTGCCAGGTCCGCCGCTCGCGCCCCGGAGGTCGCCGTGAGGACGACGTTCCCGAAGAACCCCTCGGCCGGCAGGGTGCCCGTCCCCGCCAGCCGCCCGCGGCCGTTCACCGCGACGCGTATCGACGTGCGCGTCGCGCCGTCGTCGGCGACGCCTAGCCCGCGCGCGATCGTGATCTTCCGCCAGACGTGCGCCGACACGGTCTCGAAGGTGGTGTACCTGCCGTGCGCGCGGCGCTTGAGCTCGGCCACGAACTCGCTCGTGTAGTGCAGCAGCGTGTTGGATATCTCGGAGTGGTCTACGTGATGATCATCAGTCTCGGCCGGCGGCTTGTCCTCGCGGGCCGCCGCGTGCGACGATGACAGTGGCAGGAACTCGGCGGCACGGTGCTCGAACTCGCAGCGCGGAGGGCGGCGCGGCACGAGCGCGGCGGGTCCATACGGTACGAGGGCGCGGCCGATGTCGTCACCGCGGACGGCGTCGGCCCATGCGTGGAGGAACGTGGTCATGGAGTGGCCGTCGGCGGCCTGGTGGTGCGCGGACGAGGCGAGCACGATCCCGCCGCACGCGAAGCGGTTGATCTGGAGCATGAGCACGTGCCGCTCGGCGCCCCTGGTGACCTTTGGGTGGAGCAGAGCGAGGCCCGGGGACGGCGCGAGCGGGAGGTGGTCGGAGAGGGCCGAGGACGGCACCTCGGCCTCCACGACGAGCGCGCCCGCGCCGCCTTCCCCCGTGACGTGGCACGGACGGGCCGCGCCCGGGCCGCCACGGTCGAGGCGCGCGGCGGTGAGGAGCGGGAAGCGCGGGAGCGTGGCGGCGAGGGCGTCGAGGAGCGCCTGGTTGGTCGGGTTGGGCGGCGAGAAGGCGAAGAGGACCGTGACGTGGTAGGTCGGCGCTGCGAGGTCGAACACGGTGAGCGGCACCTCGGCCGACGGCGCGGCCGGCGGCGGCATGACGAGCGTCCTCTGCACCTGCACGTCCATGATCTCCGTGCGTAGCTAAGTAGGGGAAGCACGTAAGACACAAGCAGTGAACAACACTCGAGCGTGTGTGTGCATATATAGGGTGGCACGAACATACGTATATATAGCACTGCACATCGTAAGGACATCTCATCTCACTTCTAAACGCACGTTTCGCGTTCGTGGATGTCGCAGGATACGTACATGCGCTCGCGCGTCACCGGAAGAAATAGTGTGGTGTGGTGTTGACCTGGACGAGTCGCAGCTGCACGGGGGACAAAGCTCTGAGTTGCGGCCGCCGGGAGGACTTGGGTAGTAGCAAGATCATATCAGAGGTCAAAGCTGCCGCCATCATCAGGACTTGAGGAGATAGCCGGAGCGAAACGACGACGACAATGGCTGGCCAGGTGGATCAGAGATCATCTGGTCAAATTCAAACTGGGAGAGCGGATAGGGCACTGGGCCGATTGTGGCATGGCCCCTTGCTTATGGTTACCGAGCAAACCCTACTTGGGCTGACTAGCGCGCCTCCCTAAAATCGCGAGCTACAGAGTTCATTTCGTGTATTTTTTTTGGGCCCAATTTGTGGAGCAAGAGACATCACATTATCCATTTACCGCTCCTTCCTTTGGGGCTTCATATGCGACCCAGACGTTTGGAACCTGGGTACGCGCGAGGATTAAATCAGGAGCATCAATGATTGCTTTGAGATTGACACTTAATATAGCAGCAAATTAATACGCTTGCTTTAACTTTTTTATACCACTTGGATACGAGAAGAAATACACCAAGTGTTAAGACAAATGTCAGAGTAGTTAATACTAGGAAACAAAATTTGTCAGAGAAGTACCATGTTAAGAAAATGCCTAAGAGACTAATTATACCTTTGAATAGTCAAACTGAGATCAATTAGAGCATCTCCAGTCGCGTCCCCCAAAGCGTCCCCCAAAGAGATTTGGGGGACGCCGGCCAAAAAAACGTCCCAGTCGCGTGCCCCAAAGGCCGCTTCGGTCCGGACGTGCTCCAAATGTTGTCCGGCGTCCCTAGCCCATCCCCCTGTGTATAGAGTCTCTACCGGGACGCCGGACACGACTTTACACTTACTTTTTGTTTGGAGGTCGCGTTTGGGGGACGTGGCTAGAAAAGGGACCTTCTCCAAACGAAAATTTTGTCCGGACGTCCCCCAAACGACTAATCCGGCGCTTTGCCCGGACATCGTTTGGGGGACGCGACTGGAGATGCTCTTAGTGCTATCAAAATGGGGCTCCCCTAGCTAGCGAACGATTGCTAGGGAGAGAATGAGCGATCGGTTTCTAACCAATTTTTTCTTTCCATTTTTGGCAAATTTTGGACTGTAGTGGAGGCTATTGAGGGAAAGTTCTGCATGCATGTAGAAACAGACGAATCCGTCGATGTCGGCGGAATCTTTTCCAAATTTCAAAATTCAAAACGTTTTAACTTTCAAACGACAACTCCAAATTAAGATCCGCTTTCACCAATAAATCCGTCTCGACGAGATCTTCAAAACTAGCACCCATGTTGATATGTTTCGAGAAACTTTTTTACGGCTAAAAGTTATCAACCCTCTCCTATTCGAATAATCAACCCCTCCGTACTTGAGTGATCAACGGTAAATGTATAAAATTATCAACCCGGTGCAGGGTATTGAGGGAAAGTTCGCATGCATGCACAAATAGACGAATCAGCCGATGTCAGCGGAATCTTTTCCAAATTTCAAAATTCAAAACGTTTTAACTTTCAAACGACAACTCCAAATTAAGATCCGCTTTCACCAATAAATCCGTCTCGACGAGATCTTCAAAACTAGCACCCATGTTGATATGTTTCGAGAAACTTTTTTCGGCTAAAAGTTATCAACCCTCTCCTATTCGAATAATCAACCCCTCCGTACTTGAGTGATCAACGGTAAATGTATAAAATTATCAACTCTGGTGCAGAGTATTGAGGGAAAGTTACGCATGCATGCACAAATAGAAGAATCTGTCGATGTCGATGGAATCTTTTCCAAATTTCAAAATTCAAAACGTTTTAAGTTTCAAACGACAACTCCAAATTAAGATCCGCTTTCATCAATAAATCCGTCTCGCAGATCTTCGAAACTAGCACCCATGTTCATATGTTTCGAGAAACTTTTTTCTCGGCTAAAAGTTATCAACCCTCTCCTATTCGAATAATCAACCCCTCCGTACTTGAGTGATCAACGGTAAATGTATAAAATTATCAACCCAGTGCAGGGCATTGAGGGAAAGTTACGCATGCATGTAGAAACAGACGAATCTGCTGATGTCAGCGGAATCTTTTCCAAATTTCAAAATTCAAAACGTTTTAACTTTCAAACGACAACTCCAAATTAAGATCCGCTTTTACCAATAAATCCGTCTCGACGAGATCTTCAAAACTAGCACCCATGTTGATATGTTTCGAGAAACTTTTTTTGGCTAAAAGTTATCAACCCTCTCCTATTCGAATAATCAACCCCTCCGTACTTGAGTGATCAACGGTAAATGTATAAAATTATCAACCTGGTGCAGGGTATTGAGGGAAAGTTCTGCATGCATGCACAAATAGACGAATCTGCTGATGTCAGTGGAATCTTTTCCAAATCTCAAAATTCAAAACGTTTTAACTTTCAAACGACAACTCCAAACTAAGATCCGCTTTCACCAATAAATCCGTCTCGACGAGATCTTCAAAACTAGCACCCATGTTGATATGTTTCGAGAAACTTTTTTACGGCTAAAAGTTATCAACCCTCTCCTATTCGAATAATCAACCCCTCCGTACTTGAGTGATCAATGGTAAATGTATAAAATTATCAACCCGAAAGTTAATTTTATTTTAAACATTTTACCGAATATTTTTTAGTTTAGAAGCTATCAACCCGGTGTCATGTTATTTATCAACGGTAAATATAAATAACTACCAACCCTAAAAATCTAACTTCATTTCAAATATTTTGGCGACTCTTTTTAGTTTACAAGTTATCAACCCGGTGCTCCGTTATTTATCAATGGTAATTATAAAAAAAACTACCAACCCTAAAAAGTATTTCATTTAGAATATTTTAGCGAACATTTTTTATTTTACAAGCTATCAACCTGGTGCCTCGTTATTTATCAACCGTAAATATAAATAAATAATAACCCTAAAAAGTATTTCATTTAGAATATTTTAGCGACTCTTTTTTAATTTACAAGCTATCAACCCGGTGACCCGCTATTTATCAATGGTAAATATAAGTAAATATCAACCCTAAAAATTTAATTTAAAATATGTAGCGCCTCTTTTTTTGTTTACAAGTTATCAACCCGGTGCCCCGTTATTTATCAACGGTAAATATAAATACCTAGCAACCCTAAAAAGTAAATTTCATTTAGAATATTTTGGCAAACTTTTGTTAGCTTACAACTTAAAAATAGTACTTAATTTGAGTAGCAAGTGGTAGTTCATTTTAGTTGCAAGTGGATCTTCCCACCCGTTATTTTCCCCCTTAAAAACCACTGGCCCAAAAAAGGGAATTGCAAATGAACCCCCTTAAACATGAATTACCGTACGAAAAATAAAACCCAAAAAGGGAATTGCAAAAAGGGAATTGCAAAAAGAGAATTGAGAGTCTGTCTCGTGCTTGAAGAAAAAGAGTGAGATGCTATGTGTATGCATGCAACAACTTATGAAAGCGTGCTGAAAAGTTGGCTCATTAAATGCAAATCCATGAGATGCTCTGTGCATGTGCATGCATGCAGTATGAACGCTCTTGGCTGCATGCAACTTGCAAAGTAGTAATACAAGCTGTTAGTGCGAACACGTGTGAACGTAATTAAAACACTACGTGACAAAAAGGGAATTGACTCGCTCCGCGAGCGCTTCCACGCCACAAAAAGTGATTGCTCGAGCAATCGATTGCTAGGGAGGGGATTCGATCAAAATGTAGCACCAGGGAATGAAGCCTTGACTACATAACAATTAGCAATTAGCATGACAAGAACTTTATTTTGGAGTTCCTTGGAAGTAAAATACCAAGAACTCAGATTTGTGTAGTACTATTTGAGATCTCTGTTTACAAATATTATTTATGCATTTTTCGCAGATTGTTACAAAATCTCATCAACAATCTGAAACTAATTTTACAATTATTTAGTTGCACCACAAGTGCTTCACAATTTTACATAAATAGACAAATCGACATCGTTCCAAATCTTGGAGCAAATGAAATAAATGCAGTTTTAAAGGATTTTCCGTGACAAAAAAGAAATCTCAATCTAAGAAATTTTTGTTGGATTTTGAGAAGGATCTCTCAGTTTAGGCCATTGCCAAAAAAGTATCAGAAAAATGGAAACTATAGTAGGAAATTGGATGAAGTAGATCTGATTGTTGCGCTGCTTCCTCACAATAGGATACATTGATTTTTCAGAGTATGAGAACATTACACGCAAAATATCATGAGAAATAAAAGGGATTGGAGGGGAAGGAGCTGGATTTGTCTGCACTTTCAGAATTCAGATGAATGACCAGAAAAAAGAATGCTAGAGTTGCCAAATGTGCTGCACCGATATTCAAAACTTACTATGACAAGGGCGGAATTAGCTGATTAAGAGCATGTCTAACAGGCCCCGTATTTTTTCGCCCCGTAAAACACGAGTAGAGGGCCCTGTATCCGATTTTCACCGGCCGAAAACTCGGACGAGCTAGCAGAACCCGTATCCGTAAACTGTAAAAGAGCATATTCCTAAAATATGCCAAATAAAAAAATTCCTCTTCTTCCTCCTCCAACCACTTCCCCCGCATCTCAAAAAAAAAACCACTTCCCCTGCCCCAGACTGCCCCGCCCAGGCCGGCCGCCGCCCCCCGCCGCTGTCCCCCGACGATGGAGCCGCCGCCGCCGCGGAGGTCCGTATCGACGAGCTCCGACCTGCACCCCGACGAGGCCTTCACCGGCTTCTGCGCCGCCTGCTTCCGCGAGCGCCTCGTCGGCCTCGAGGCCTCCGACCTCGCGCCCGCCGCGCCGGGCCGCAGGCCCACCTCCGCAATCCGCTCCCTCTTCTCCAGGCCCTTCTCCGCGGCCGCGGCCCCGATGGGTTCCGGCGCCGCCGCTGCGCCGGACCTCCGCCGCTGCAAGTCCTTCTCGTGTTGGCACGCGGGCGACGCGCTCGCCGACGAGCCGCAGCACGCTTTGGGCGATCTTCCACAGGGACGACCGCAGCCGCCGCGTTCCCCGCGTCGTCCTCTGCAACCCAAGAAGCCGCCGCCGTCCATGGAGCTGAAGGAATTCGCAGGCGCCAGCGCGGACAGAGACGAAAGTAGTTGGAATTTTCGGAAAGTTCAGCGCGCCACGAGTGGGGGTTTGGCCCTGTATTCAGCCTCCCACCCTGTACTTGTAAGGGGCGAGGAGCCACCCCGTAGCCAAAACTGTAAAAAATTTACGGGGTTGGGCGTTTTAAGGGGTCTGTTAGACGGCCGGGTAGAGCTCTACCCCGTATATCGGCGGTTATTTTACGGGGTTGGGTGTTTTAAGGGGTCTGTTAGACCTGCTCTAACAGCAGATGCTGAGGACGGATCAAAGCCATAGGGGCACCGGCCTGCTTCAGGACCGGCACGAGCTCGCCGGGCGATGTGCTTCGACATGAGCCGGTCGAGCCCACCCACCAGCTGCATCGCGTGCCGCCGTCGTAGCCACCGGCATCGCGCCGTACGCGTCGACGACGCCCTTAGCGCTGATGTCCTTGGACGACGGGAGCGCGGCCGGGTTGACGTCGGCGGCGGCCTCGAGCACCGCCCACCAGCTTGCCCCCGATGAACACCGCCAGGAACGCTGCGTCGCGCGCGGCCGTCGTAGTCACCGGCGCCGCGCCATACGCGTCGACGGCGCCCTTAACGCTGCTGTCCGTAGACGACCGGAGCGCGACGACGAGCGTAGCCGGGTTGGCGTGGTCGGCGGCCTCGAGCACCACCGGGTTGGACGCCCTTAGCGCTGCTGTCCTTGGACGGCTGGAGCACGACGACGAGCGCGGCCGGGTCGTCGACGAGCTAGCCCGCAGCACCTTGATGGGCATCACCGCCGGCCAGGAGGCGCGCTGGAGCTCGACGGTGCGCGTGCCGGTGAGTATCTGGATGCGGGCCAAGCACCTCATCGACCCACCGTCCCATGCTCCCATGTCGTCGAGGTCGACGCGTTCCCCCGCCGCCGCACCTTTTGGTCCATCCCCTAGTGCTCCTGGTACTCCTCATGTGAGGAGGACGCCGGTGACCTCGCTTGGGAACCCGTGGTGACCTGGTGGGGGCTCCCTTGGCCGCGCAAGGATGGCGCCTGCTGAGGGCCAGCGAGGAGGATGCCGGCGACCACGGGTTCCCAAGCATTGAGGAAGATGAGATCTGGTGGGATTCGCTGATGGAGCTCACCTGCTTGAAGGAGGCGCTGTCAGCCTGGAGATTTTTGTGGGGAAAGGAGATAGGGAGGAGGAAGAGATGGAGACGAAGGCAAGTTGGGAGGAGTTAATGAAAAGGGTTGTCAGACACGTTGAAAATACAAGATAAATACTTGATGGAAATACGTATGGCGTTGGACACGTGGTGCAACTTGATTGGGTGTTTTTCATCCTCGCCCGTACCCGGGTCCGTTGGGGATTTTTGCTTCATATGGTCCTATATGTAATAAAAATCTAATGTACGGTCAGTAGCGAGAAAAGAACGGCACCAAGCCTGGGTAAGCTCCTCATGCCAAGGAAGCTCGTAGTCGCCAGTGGTATGGTGGGTCCGCCCATGTGTACAGTAATATTTGGATAACATATATTTTGTCGTACTTTGCTACCAATTGATTTTTATTTAATATTTTGTTTTAGTATTGATAAAGTTGTAGTGAACATGTATAATCATAAGCAAACAAGCATCTAGAATGCACAAAAAAAATTGTTTTCATAGAGGTAGGCTAAATAACCTAACAGATCAAAGGAAGTAATCAGACAACACAGAGCATACAATTTCACAATAACCTACTCAATATAACACATGCTTCTGTATAGAATTGGATAACATATGGCTAACATAAAACTAATGATAGTCCATAATTTATTACAAAAAAAACAAATCTTAGATCGATTTGAACCAAGGCTAGTGATGTTCTATGTGTTAACTATGAATAAGTTGAAACCGCTGTCAAGACGAGCCCATGGTGATCCATCTTTATTGATTGCATGATATGGCTTGTTTATTGTAAGAACCAATGGTGACGGTACAACAAATAATTACCTAATAATAATAATAATAATAGCAAAAGATTTTCCGTCGTTTGCCCGTTTTTTCTTGCATGTTAGCGCCTAGAGAACATCGATATCAACGGTTTTTATACCTGCCCAATTCTAATTCAAAGTTCTTGGCTGCCGCTGCCAATAGTTTTCCATACCAAGCCTAACTACCAGTGTAACACTTATACAAAAAAAATTAAAAAAATTCCACATGTGATTAAAGATGCACCAAGTTTTATTTGTATTTGAAGTTTCAAACTTATTGGCATCCCAAAAAATAGTTGTCCCACGCATGGGTCTTTCAGTGCACGGAGCAAAATCAATGTTGGCAAAAAAATGTCTTTGTTTCAGATGAAGACCTCGCAAAAAAATTTTTTTGGAGACAACCATTTCCTTCAGGATGTTAAAATTGGTGTGCATGGATCCATTAAACTAAGCTAGATAGACATACTACATCATAGTGATCCAACCACTCACGCCAACTGGACAAAAATGAACTTGTCCCGTTCACGGGGCATCACTTGCATGCATTCACCCTACATCTTTTCTCTTTTACTTTAAGATTGGGACATGAAGGAATCTTTTGCATGCATAGGCTCACACCCTACACTCTCTCTTACATATATTTGTCCACTCTTTTTTGTTTTCGAGATTAAATTTAAACGAGTCATATATGTCAGAATATTTATCAAAATAATAATCGGTTTGAATCCGTGTTTTTTTCGATGATATCTTTTAAACAAGCCAAAAATTTGCAACATTAAAAAAATTGAATTTGAAACATAACGAAACATCATGATTCACAATAAAACAAATTGTTTCAGAGTAAAGTATCATCAAAATTTGCAACACACGTTCTAAGTATGGTGAAAATTCATAATTTTTGAAATGCAATGTAACAAACTTTTCAGAATAAAAAATCACTAGGTGTCATCAAGTTTTTTTAAAGTTTTATTACGTTTTATAAGTCAAAATTTCAAATATTGGCAAAATGTTTTCAGTATTGGCCTTAGTTTGAAGCTTTTTCAGTAGGTTTTTTGAGCGGACATTTAGTTCAAAATCTAAAGACTTTCAAATTTAAAAAGAGAGAGTGGGGGTAACACCAATAAATATCTCTTATAAAGCAAAATCTCACTAGAAGGTCCTTTAAGTTGTCTATTTCAACATGCAAGTTATCCACATCATTCATTCTATTAGCCATCCAATTGTCCATGTCATTCCCCACTAACATTCATCAATACTCTACATGCAAGCCACATCATCTATTTTTTAAGCCATCCTATTATCCACATCATCAACTTTTAGCCGCCAAGTACATAACCATTTCAAGTAAGTTTTTTTAAGTTAGCCTGTTGAATATTTACGCATCATGCATGTTCCTACAAATAATATCCTATTCAATTCAACTTATACCCTTTTGTTTTTATAAAATAGAGTTATCGAAGAAATTCCCGCTGCAACGTGTATGCTTCTTGTATCTAATAAAGTATGGACAAGTGGCAGATAGGCCATGCATGGGACATCTTGTGCACGTAAGAATCGGTGTTCTCCCAGCTCCAACTGGAAACCATCACGAATAACAACATTCGGACAGCAAAAGAACACTCGGACCGAAGAAGATGTTATTCAAAAGGGACACATCCAAAAAAAAAAACCCATCTTCCTCATTACCTAGAAGTTTTGAACTCAACTTGATCTATCTAGACCTTCTGGTCTTACGATATTTGTCTTAGCCTGATTATAAGAGCATCTCCACCGACGCGTCCCATAGCGGCCCCGGTAGCGTTTTGGGGGCCGGCGTGGTTTTTGGGCTCGCACCGATGCGTCCCAAACGGCACCGGCTAGTTTTCGAGCCCAATAGAATCGTCGGCATCCCCGTGTCGGCCCCTTCGCGTAGGGCGTGAATCGAGGGCGCCGGCGCCGCGCGGCACGTCCGAAAACGAGCGTGGGCTCCGCCTGGCAGCCATACGCACCGATTTCCCCACCTCTTTCCCATGCCCGAGCCGACTCCCACCTCTCTAGATCGCCACCGTCGCCGTCGCCGCCGTGCCCCCACTGCTTGCAATAGACACCGCCGCATGTCATGGAAGCGCCGTCCATCGACACGGCCGCCACCCCCTCGACCGGCGGCTGATGTTTCGCCCGGAACAGAGCTCGCCGCCACCGCGACACAACCGCCCGGCCCATAAGGTGTTCGTATGATTGCCGCGATGGACAGCGAAGATGAGATGATGGTGCAGCTGTTCACGGAGGGGCAGAACGCTGAGGCTGTCCGGCGGCAACAGCAGCAGCTGATTCTGACGAGCAAGTCGCGCGTTCGCCAGCCTTTCTTCGTCGTGCCTCGGCGCGGCGGTTCAAAGCCAGGCAAGATGAGGAACATCAACCGGCATCGTCAAGCCAGCGAAATGCTGCTTGACGCCGACTACTTCAACGGCAACGCGACTCATTCGCCGAAGGAATTTCGGCGCCGGTTTAGGATGAACAAGGAGTTGTTCTTGAAGATTGTCTACGACGTCAGGGAGTACGACAACTACTTCATTGCCAAGCAAGATTGAACAGATTTGTGGGGCTTCACGTTAATTCAGAAGTGCACCGCTGCATTGCGCTTTCTTGCATATGAAGCTTCTCCAGATACAGCTAATGACTACCTACGGATGGCAGAGTCGACATGTACAGAGACTCTCTACAGGTTTTGTCGAGCCGTCTGATGACCCACAAGTATAGGGGATCGCAACAGTCTTCGAGGGAAGTAAAACCCAATTTATTGATTCGACACAAGGGGAGACAAAGAATACTTGAAAGCCTTAACAGCGGAGTTGTCAATTCAGCTGCACCTGGAAACAGAACTTGCTCGCAAGAGTTTATCGATAGTAACAGTTTTATAGCGATAGCGTAGTAAAATAACAGCAGCAGAGTAACAAAGACAGCAGTAGTGATTTTAGTAAACAGCAGGATTAAAATACTGTAGGCACGGGGACGGATGACGGGCGTTGCATGGATGAGAGAAACTCATGTAACAATCATAGCAGGTCATTTGCAGATAATAATAAAACGGTGTCCAAGTACAAAGCAATCAATAGGCATGTGTTCCAATTATAGTCGTACGTGCTCGCAATGAGAAACTTGCACAACATCTTTTGTCCTACCAGCCGGTGGCAGCCAGGCCTCTAGGGAAACTACTGGATATTAAGGTACTCCTTTTAATAGAGTACCGGAGCAAAGCATTAACACTCCGTGAACACATGTGATCCTCACATCACTACCATTCCCTCCGGTTGTCCCGATTTCGTCACTTCGGGGCCATTGGTTCCGGACAGCGACATGTGTATACAACTTGCAGGTAAGACCATAAACAATGAATATCATGATGAAACAATAACATGTTCAGATCTGAGATCATGGCACTCGGGCCCTAGTGACAAGCATTAAGCATAACAAGTTGCAACAATATCATCAAAGTACCAATTACGGACACTAGGCACTATGCCCTAACAATCTTATGCTATTACATGACCAATCTCATCCAATCCCTACCATCCCCTTCGGCCTACAGCGGGGGAATTACTCACACTTGGATGGGGGAAACATGGCTGGTCGATGGAGAGGCGTCGGTGGTGATGGTGGCGATGATCTCCTCCAATTCCCCGTCCCGGCGGAGTGCCAGAACGGAGACTTCTGGCTCCCGAGACGGAGTTGCGCGATGTGGCGGCGTTCCGTAGGGTTTGTGGCGACTTCGACTTCTCTCCGTGCGTTTTTAGGTCGAGGCCAATAAGTAGTCCGAAGGAGGGCGTCGGAGGCCGGCCGAGGGGGCCACACCATAGGGCCGCGCGGCCCCCCTAGGCTGCGCCGCCTTATGGTGTGGAGCCCTCGGGCCTCCACTTGATTTGTCCTTCTGGCTCCGTCAGTATTCTGGGAAAATAGGGCCTTCTGTCAAAATCCCGAGGTTTTTCCTGAAAGTTGGATTTCTGCACAAAAACGAGACACCGGAACAGTTCGCCGAAAACAGCGTTAGTCCGTGTTAGTTGCATCCAAAATACACAAATTAGAGGCAAAACAATAGCAAAAGTGTTCGGGAAAGTAGATACGTTTTGGACGTATCAACTCCCCCAAGCTTAGCTTATTGCTTGTCCTCAAGCAATTCGAGTTAACAAGCTGAGCGATAAAAGAACTTTCACGAACACATTTGTTCATATGATGTATATATTCTCATGATATGGCTAATACTTAAGCGAGTTCATAATAAGATACATGCAAATAAGATCATCTAACAGCTATGTCAATCATGAAGAGGTACCAACAATTAATAATAAGCATCATGAATCATGTATATAAGCAGGATTGCAATGTTCATAAGAGAGTATGATAAAGTGGTATCTCGCTTGCTTGTATTTGATCGGCAAAACATAAATGCCCGGGCACCTCTGGAGTTCATAGAAAGACTAGAAGTAGTGATTGTCAAAGATAAAGGCATCAAAGTTATACCACAATCAATCATATTTTGAGACAAGCATATTATACTAAGAATGACGAGTTGTGCTCTCAAGAAAGTGCTCAAAGAAAGGATGGAGACACAACATAAAATTAAAAGATTGACCCTTCGCGAGAGGGAAGCAGGGGATTAACATGCGCTAGAGCTTTTCATTTGTAAAGCAGGAGTAAAATTATTTTGAGAGGTGTTTGTTGTTGTCAACGAATGGTAATGGGTACACCAACTACCTCGCCAACCGGACTTTCAAGAGCGGCTCCCATGAATTATTTGCATTTTTATGTGGCACTCCTTCCAACCTTTCTTACACAAACCATGGCTAACCGAATCCTCGGGTGCCTGCCAACAATCACATACCATGAAGGAGTGCCTTTTTAGTTTAGTTTTATTATGATGATGACACTCCCCCCAACCTTTGCTTGCACAAGCCATGGCTAACCGAATCCTTCGGGTGCCGTCCAACAATCACAAACCATGGAGGAGTATCTATTTAAGTTAATTAATTCGGGACTGGGAATCCCATGCCAGCTCTTTTTGCAAAATTATTGGATAAGCGGATGTGCCACTAGTCCATATGAGATTCCGTCAAAAGTAAATGACAAGGTTGAAAGCTAAACACCACATACTTCCTCATGAGCTATGAAACATTAACACAAATTGAGAAGCATTTTGAAGGTTTAAAGGTAGCGCATGAGAATTTACTTGGAATGGTTTGAAAAATGCCATGCATAGGTATTTATGGTGGACACTCTGGAATAACTTGGTTTTCATGTGTTTGGAGGCGCGAGCAGGGTTCCCGCTCAGTACAAGTGAAGGCTAGCAAAAGACTAGGGAGCGACAAATCAAGAGAGCAATAACTATCATAATCATGCTTGCGGCAAAATAAATTAACTGAGGCATAAAAGTGATATAAGAACTCTGAAGCAATGTAAATCATTGAGGCTTAATTGACTCTTGTTCAGTCATATGCATGCGTGAGCATGTGCCAAGTTAATTCAAACGAATTATTCAGAGGAGGATACCACAATATCATACCTATCTATGAATAAAACAATGCAAGCAAACATCCATGACATGCTACTCATATTAATAAATTGGAGCTAACATGAGAGATCATGAACTACTAGACTTTCTTAAATGACATATACCTCACATGAACCAACTAAGCATGCTCAGATGGATGAGTATATGTACAAAAATGAAAACAAATAGAGTTCATACCAGCCTCTCACCACAATCAGATTGTCGAATATCGTCATCATTGCCTTTCACTTGTGTAGCTTTGGATAATATAAAATGAAAACCACGCTCCAGCCACCGAAGACCATTGAACTCATAATGAACTTTACAAACCAACGAAGAACAACAAATATTTTTGGTGTTTTCTAATTTGAGAACAAGAACAAAAGGAAACAAGCAAACAAGGCAAAATCTTTTTGGGTTTTCTTATAGCAAACTAGCAATAGCAAATAAAGCGAGACAAATGCAAGAAACCAAGATAAACAAATGGTGAAGAGAAACAACAGAAATATTTTTGGTCCTTTTGTGTTTTAGGAAAGAAACAAAGCAAGAACAAGAAAATGAAAACTAAAAGAAACACGGAAAAGCGAGATGGCAGAAATCTGCCAAAACCTGACAGCAGTACAGAAATCGATTTTTACAAAAATCTTACGTTGCTCAGCTCGAAAAGTGTTCAACTAATGAAAGTTAGATGACAACCTGGGGAACCTGCACAAAAATTGGCAGCTCAAAATAACCTTCTGGCTGTGCGCACGAATTTTTCTAGTAACAGTCCAGAATCTGTTTTCAGGCAGCACTTCCCCAAATATCATCTCCCTAAACAAGTATGTACAAATATCCAGCAACCATAATATGCAAAGAATGAGTGATGCCGGTATACCTCCTCCCAAGCTTAGGCTTTTGGCCTAAGTGGAGTTCAATCCCATCGAGGGTCTGGGTTCCACGCCGGTGGATCATACATGGAGTAATCATAATAAGGTACCGATGCAGAAGAAAAACGTGGGGGTTCCTCATACCCAGCTTGTGGATGCGAAGAGCTCGCTGCATCGGATGACGAATCGAGGTGTTCCTCGGCCTCCTCCGTGTTGCCTCTTGCACGATGGATTCCTCCCTCTATGTATGCATTAACTGCACTTTCCGTGACTGACCAATCCTCCCTGGAATCAAGGTTAAACAGAGAAGGTGCAGGCAATCCTACTAATTTTTCAACTTTCTTAGTCATTGTCCAAGATTTCTTGTAAAATGTTATTCTGTAAGACAGGTTTCTCAAATTAGACGAATCAGAAATAAATTCATGCTTAATCATGGAGACTATGTCAAGTTTCTCTATGGGGAGCCGAATATCAAGATGGTGAGGTTCTACATTATGCATAGCTAATAAGCGAGAGGCGATGAGACCTCCACAAATTCCTCCCTTCTCACGGTTAGTAGCAAGTCTGTTGGCTATCAAAGCTCCCAAGTTATAAGTCCTATTACCTTGTAATGCAGCAGCTAGAAAAGCTAGATCCTGGATAGATACTTTACTTCCATTCTTTCTTGCTAGAACGCACTTGGTAATGAAATAAGCAAAGTAACGAATAGCTGGGAAATGAATGCTACTGATTTTACCACCATCCTCTGAGAAACTTCTTCCATGACAAATCATCTTGAAGAGGTCCAAGAACTCTTGCGGCGATCCCTTTATCTTCTCGCATGATCCCCACTGCGGCACTCTGATTGCTGCACAAAAATCATTGAATGGCAAGTTGACAGTTTTATTATAAATTTTGTACTGAACCATGGGGTTAGATCGTGACCAATTGAATTTAAAATCTTGCACTACTGACATAGTCAGTTTTGCATATTGGCATGGTTCACCATCAACAAAATCATTCAACCCTGCACGAGAGATTAAACTTTGAACGTCCTGCAAGATCCCTGCACTTCTCATAAAATCCACGCACGGATAGTAAGTGGGATATACTCCTTCTTCTCGGTGAACTCTCATGACCGGTTGCACCTCCAATTCCTGTTGGTTGAGTTGGTGCCTACTCCCTTCCATTTTCTGAAATTTTTCAACAAACAATATAAAACTTGATTTGGTGACATAAAATCGAGGGAAACTACCATAGGAACTTGCTAGAGTACTAATCATGCATCAAAACTAGTTTCTACCACTTAGAACAAACATGCAAGCTCACTAAACATGTTACCTACAGCAGCAAAATATTCAAGATATACTCCACCAAACAAAATTCTATTTGGATAATCGAAGGAGTCACATACCGGAGAGCAAATGTGCCAAATTTCAGACAGAAATCTGGGCTGAGCAAAGAGATCGAAAAATCCTGAGCTCTTGAGCAAAAACGCGAGTGAGAGAAAGCTGGTTCGAGTTTTTTCGGGAGAGAGAAGATGCTGGGAGAAAGAGATGAAATAGTGGGGCAAGGAGGGGCCCACACCACAGGGTGGCGCGCCCACCTCCTTGGCCGCGCCGGCTGGTGGTGTGGCACCCTGTGGTACCCCACAGGTCATCCTCTGGTGCTCCCAGGTGCCTCGTCGAAAAATAGGACCAACGGTGTAATTTTTGCGAATTTTTGAAAACTTTGAAAAATGCACATTTACGGGTATTAAGTTTATTATTACTGGCCAGGAAAATTTTTGAAATCTCCAATTAACTAAGGAACTTTGCAAATTAAAAGTGCTACAGCAACTAGAGCAAGTGGAGGAAGAAAGAGATGTTGTTTACCTCCTCTATGCATATAAAAAGTATTTGTTAACAAGGTTGATCAAGTCTCGCCACCAAATAAATTTTACATAGCATAAGAAGAAATAAACCTCAAATCAATCATGTTACCTTGAATTGTATTGATATGGATCCAATCATAAGAGTTTGATATTCTTATTTAGGCTCATATATAGGACAATCAATAGTTCTCACTTTGATAGTTCGCACATTAGAAATAGTATTAACTCCACACGCTTTTTCAATCCTCTTGGGGAAATAGACGGTGTGTTCCTTATCATCAACATTGAAAGTAACCTTTCCTTTATTGCAATCAATAACAGCCCCTGCGGTGTTAAGAAAAGGTCTCCCAAGAATAATAGACATATTATCATCTTCGGGCATTTCCAACACAACAAAATCAGTTAATATCAAGCGGTTATTAGTAACTTGAACAGGAACATCCTCACATATACCAACAGGAATAGAAGTAGATTTATCAGCCATTTGCAAAGATATATCGAGTAGGTATCAACTTATCTAAGTAAAGTCTCTTATAAAGAGAAAAAGGCATAACACTAACACCGGCTCCCAAGTCACATAGAGCAGTTTTAACATAATTATTCTTAATAGAACAAGGAATAGTAGGTATACCGGGTCGCCCAACTTCTTTGGAACTTTGCCATTGAAAGAGTAATTAGCAAGCATAGTGGAAATTTCCTCACTTGGGGATTTTCCTTTTGTTAGAAACAATATCTTTCATATACTTTGAATAAGGAGGCAATTTAATAGCATCAGTCGAAGGGATTTGCAAGAATAAAGGTTTCATCCAATCACAAAATTTATTATAGTGTTCCTCTTCCTTTGATTTTAATTTCTTACCAGGAAAAGGCATTTGCTTTTGAACCCAAGGTTCTCTTTCATTACTATGTTTCTCAGCAATAAAATCTTCTTTAGTGTACTTTTTATTTTTAGCATGCTTTTCAGGTTCTTCTTCAACCTCTTCTTTATCAGGAGTATCATTCTTATCATTATCTTTATCATGTTCATTACCACTTTCGGTTTCAGCATCGAAATAGAAATACTATTAGGATCATTAACAGGTTCAGAGGATTCTACAACATTCTTATGTTTCTTTTTCTTTTTCTTAGATTGAGCACTAGTTTTAGTTCGTTGCGAATCTTGTTCAACTCTTTTGGGATGTCCTTCAGGATATAGAGGATCCTGAGTAGAAACACCACCTCTAGTTGTTACTTCATAAGCATGTTTTTCTTTAGAATTATTTCCCAACAAGTCATTTTGCACTTTAGTGAGTTGATCAATTTGAGTTTGAACCATATGAAAATGTTTAACAAGCATCTTAACGTCATTGGAGGTTCTCTCCACAATATCGTGCAATTCACTAATAGCTTGAGAATTTTTCATTAGATGATTCTCTACTCTCATATTAAAATTTTCTTGCTTAACAATATAATTATCAAACTCATCTAAGCATTGCGCAGGAGGTTTTGAATACGGAATATCTTCCCTAGTAAAGCGTTGAAGGGAATTTACCTCAATCATGGATGAAGGGGGAATTATCTCACATATATTTTCTATGGGAGGAAGATTCTTCACATCTTCAGATTTAATACCTTTCTCCTTGAGAGACTTCTTGGCTTCCCTCATATCTTCATCATTCAATTTAATTAAACCCCTCTTCTTCAATATTGGCGTTGGAGTTGGTTCGGGCGTAGTCCAATCATCATGATTCCGGCCTATTTTAGCCAATAATTCTTCAGCGTCGTCCGGAGTTCTTTTTCTGAAAACACAACCAGCACAACTATCCAGGTATGCCCTAGACTCAATGGTTAGTCCACTATAAAATATATCAAGTAAATCATGCTTTTCCAAATCATGGTCAGGCCGAGCTCTAATAAGAGAGCAAAATCTCGCCCAAGCCTCAGCAATTTCTCTCCATCTTCCTGATCGAAATTATAAATTCTCTGCAAAGTAATATGTTGAGCACTAGCTGGAAAGTATTTACGGAAGAAAACATCAAGCAATTCTTTTGGACTTTTAATAGAATTAGGTGGCAAACTATTATACCAAGTTTTAGCGTCATCCTTTAATGAGAATGGAAAGATTTTAGCAACAAAGTAAGTACGCTTCTTAACATCATCGAGAAAACAAGCTACTCAGAGTAGATAGCTCAATCATGTGTTCAACAGCACTTTCTTTTTCAGTACCACAAAAGGGTGTTTTCTCAACAATAGCTATATGAGATAGATCAAGAGAAAAATCATAATCTTTATCCTTAATGCTTATAGGAGATGTTGCAAATTTAGGATCAGGAGACAGTTTATATCTAACAGCATGTTCTGCAAGCAACTTTTAAATTTTTCTTGCATCAGTAGTAGCATTGCATTTTTCAATAAAATCATCATCAAGTTCCACATAATCTTTATCAAGATCATCACTAGAGTATTCAACAAACTCAGGTGAATTAACAGGTGTAACAGCATTTTCATTAGGAGTTTCAGTATTTTCAATTTGTCTAGACCTAGCAATTGTAGCATCTAGAAAAGATCCTAACGAACCATCATTATCAAGCACGGTAGAAGCATCATCACAATTATAAGAGGAATTTTCAGATTCAGCAGAAGTACCAGCATTTGAAGCTTGTGGTGGTGAAACAAGTTTACTTATCACAGATGGTGAATCAAGAGCAGCAGAGGTACTCAGAGTTGTACATTTTCTTGTAGTGGATGGTAATATGGTGACCTTAGTATCGCGAGGTTTACCCATGATGGAGAATTTGCAGCGAACAATATCAATCCAAGTGAACTTCCAAATAAAGCTATGCTCCCCGGCAACGGCGCCAGAAAATAGTCTTGATGACCCACAATTATAGGGGATCGCAACAGTCTTCGAGGGAAGTAAAACCCAATTTATTGATTCGACACAAGGGGAGACAAAAAATACTTGAAAGCCTTAACAGCGGAGTTGTCAATTCAGCTGCACCTGGAAACAGACTTGCTCGCAAGAGTTTATCAGTAGTAACAGTTTTATAGCGATAGCGATAGTAAAATAACGAGCGACAGAGTAACAAAGACAGCGGTAGTGATTTTAGTAAACAGCAGGATTAAAATACTGTAGGCACGGGGACGGATGACGGGCGTTGCATGGATAAGAGAAACTCATGTAACAATCATAGCAGGGCATTTGCAGATAATAATAAAACGGTGTCCAAGTACAAAGCAATCAATAGGCATGTGTTCCAATTATGGGCGGACCTAGAGGGTGGGCCGGGTGGGACATGGCCCACCCTGAATTTTCAAAAAATGACTACCATATCAACACTTAGGCAGCATCGATCCAATCAAATAGCTCATAAAATGACCTATGTACATTCCATTGGAGTGACCCCTGCACTTTCCCGCTCGTCCTAGGTTCATTATACACCCCTACTTGTGACGGGAATGTGATTGAGCGCAGACAACTCCACTCCGGTGGCCAACGGGTGATGTATGCGAGGATACAACACATGATATTTTCACTCGGTGACATCTCACACGACCGCAATGCAAGAAGGAAGGAAGTTGGCCATGGATCGGATAGGCCATGGTAGGTTGGGCGCACAACAGTGACCCGAGCAGCTCAAGCAGAAGTCGGTTTTCATTTTGGTTTATTGTTGTAATTGCATAATTGACCATGGAGATGAATGGTGATATTATGTCCCTTTTCTGGAATCAATTTTACTCATTCATGTTATTACATACTTGTATCTATACTACATGTGATAGATTCTCATGTTTAATTTTGTACAAAAAAGTTTATCTGAAAAACTAGCCGGAGCACTTCCATACACCATATGACCACTAATCACATTAAAAAAAAGTTGTATCCAAAGTAATTTTATGTCTGTATATTATTATTGTATATATGGTTCCAATACCATGTGTACACCAAGCACATGTTGTGAACTTTCTACGAAATCTATTTGCAAGAAAAAAATTGCCAATGGTTAGAAATATCTATAAGTATAGATACCTAACAATAAACCAGAACCACAACTAAGATATTTATTTGATTGTACGATTTATAGATTTGTATCATGGTAATTGTGGATATTGACATATATGTATATATATATATATAATTTAATAATTTAGTAACATGTGAAAAATAGTTTAAGTAAAACTTTATTGCAAAATAATGTAAATTTGAAGAAAAAACTATGTATTGTATTCATTACAGTTGTACAAAAAAGAAATGATATCCAAAAATAGTGTAATATTGTTATTTAAGCAATCTAGTAATCTAAAATTATACTCAATTTTGCTATAATATGATTACGATAGTTTAATACAAGTATAAAAGTTTTGTATAAAATATCTTGCCATTTAAAAAATAAATTTATTCAACTATAATGTCATAAGATTTCATCAACTACTTACATTTATAGTTTGTAAATTTTAACTAATGAGCAAGTGAAAATTTTCTTTTACAGTGTGCCCACCCTCCAGTTCATTCATGAGTTCGCCACTGGCATATCTGCTATCTTTTCCCATCGTTATATCGTATTACCCTGTATCAACTAAAAGTAGTCAGACAAATATGATCAATCACGGCAAAAAAATTGATGTCTAAACTCATAATTTCAGTACAATCGTACTCATAATAATATTTTTATCTCCGTGGTCTCAATAACTCAGGGATACTTGGAAACTTTATATTTCTTATACTGAAGAAACATACTTTCCACTATGTTTGCATGCCATTTGAGTGCCTCCATCATGTGATTTTGTGGATTATTTATTGAACTTATACGACTGATAATTTCACTAGATATTTTATTTACTTTTCATGTATATTTACTTTACATTTCTCTATATATCTGCGCTGGAGCAAAGGACCATAACATATAGGAGCAGCGCCTCCGTCGACATCGCCATGAAGTGTGTGCAATTGATCCTTCTAGCTGCTTCTTTTCTTGCTAGGTTTCGTTGTTCATCGATCTGACCTGTGGTACAGTTTGCGATGTTTGGATAAGAGGCACATGGAAATCCTGAGCTCAGAGTCAGTAAGTCCGTAGCAACGCACGAGCATATTTCCTTGTATATCTAATAAAGTATGGAGAAGTGGCAGATAGGCCATGCACGGGACATCTTGTGTATGTAAGAATCGATGTTCTCCTAGCTGGACCCAAACCATCACGAATAACAACATTCAGACCGCGAAAGAACACTCGGACCGAAGAAGATGTTATTCAAAAGGGACGCATCCAAAAAAAAAAAACCCATCTTCGTCATTACCTAAGTTTTGAACTCAACTTATCTATCTAGACCTTCTGGTCTTACGATATTTGTCTTAGCCTGATTATAAAACTAAAAGTTTTCTAAGCCGCGTTTCCTCTCACATTCCACCTAGATTAAACAAGTACAACTGCCGTACATGAATCTTCATTGTCCAGTTGCTTGACCTGCAATGCAAAGCTTCTATCTTGGGCAACAAGCACACCACAAGTCGCCAATTTGCTATGTGATGGTGGGGGGCATGGCCAGAAACATCATCAAAATAATTTAATCATCCAACTTCAGATTAGATTGGGTTGGAGTTGGACAGTGCGACTTTGCTCCCTCTAGGATGCAGCTTGTATATAAATCAGGAGGCACAGTCAATCCATACATCCACAGTTCGATACAGTAAGAAGAGATCATACAAAGTCAAAAATCAATGGACCTCCACTGTTGTTCTTCTTCGCAGCTCCTCCCCTTTCTCCTCCTGCTTCTTCCCGTACTGTACATCTCCTACCACGTTGCAAGAAACCTGGGCAAGAAGAAGCCCGCCACCCATGGCGTGAAAGCCCACCCGCTGGTCGGCTACCTCCCGGCGTTCCTCAAGAACCGCGACCGCTTCCTCGACTGGTCTACCGAGCTCATCGTCGGCAGCCCGGAGCTGAGGATGGGGTTTTGGATCCCCGGGATGAACACCGGCATCATCACCGGCAACCCCGCCGACGTGGAGCACATCCTCCGCGCCAACTTCGCCAACTACCCCAAAGGCGAGCGCTCCATCTCCATGCTGGTGGACTTCCTCGGCCATGGCCTCTTCAACTCCGACGGCGAGCAGTGGCTGTGGCAGCGCAAGAATGCCAGCACGGAGTTCAGCACGCGGTCGCTCCGCGGCTTCGTGGTCGACGCGGTGCAGTCCGAGGTGAGGGACAGGCTGCTCCCGCTGCTTCGACGCGCGGCGGGCAGCGGCGTGGTGCTGGACATGGAGGACGTGCTGGAGCGGTTCGCGTTCGACACCATCTGCATGGTTTCGTTCGGTCATGACCCATGCTGCCTCGCCGACGGTGGGGCCTTGGCGGAGGGTAAGTCGGACTTCATGCGCGCGTTCGGGGAGGCGCAGGAGCTCGCTGTTGGCAGGTTCCTGGACCCCGTTGGGGCCTCCTGGAAGATCAAGAAGTGGCTCAACATCGGCACGGAGCGCCGGCTGAAGAAGGCCATCGCGGGCGTCCACGGGTTCGCCATGGAGATCGTGCGCGCGCGCCGCTCCCAGGCAATGTCATCTGCGAAGGAAAACAGAAACAGAGACGACGTGCTGTCGAGGTTCGTGGCGAGCGAGGAGCACGGCGACGACGAGACGCTGCGGGACATGGTGCTGAGCTTCCTGATCGCCGGGCGCGAGACGACGTCGTCGGCGCTGACTTGGTTCTTCTGGCTCGTGTCCTCCCGGCCGGACGTGGTGGCGCGCATCGCCGAGGAGGTCCGCTCGGTCCGGGCGTCGGTGGGCACCGCCCCGGGGGAGCCGTTCGGGTTCGACGCGCTCCGGGAGATGCACTACCTGCACGCGGCGCTGACGGAGTCGATGCGGCTGTACCCGCCGGTGCCGATCGACTCGCAGTCGTGCGCGGCGGACGACACGCTCCCGGACGGCACGCACGTCGGGGCGGGGTGGTCCGTGACGTACAGCGCCTACGCCATGGGCCGGCTGGAGGCGATATGGGGCGAGGACTGCGCGGAGTTCAGGCCGGAGCGGTGGCTGGGCGACGACGGCGCGTTCCGGCCGGAGAGCCCGTTCCGGTACACGGTGTTCCACGCCGGGCCAAGGACCTGCCTCGGGAAGGAGATGGCGTACGTGCAGATGAAGTCGATCGTTGCCAGCGTGCTTGAAGAATTCGCTGTCGACGTCGTCCGGAAGAACCCTGCCGGCGGCGTTCCGGAGCACGTGCTCTCCGTGACGCTGAAGATGAAGGGTGGTTTGTCTGTGCAAATAAGGAGAAGGATGGAAGCGTAGCTGCGTAGGACGAGCGTGCTGAATGTTCAGAGGTGTGGGTTAACAATAACGTCTGTAATTTCAAATTTGATTCTGTTGTTCCTTTTGCATCTGGAATAAAAAAAGTGATTCAGTTTGGCTCTGTTGATACTAGCTGGTCAATCAAATACAACTGAACCGTACTACTTGCAAAGAAAAGATGAAACGCTTTTTAATTGGTCAGCTTAAAAGAGGACTTGTGTCAGAAATGAAATAGGGGTTTAACATTCTGCAGGGTTTTTTCTTTCTCATTAATTTCAGATGAATACTGTACAGCAGTGATGATATCGCTCTATAGTATAATTTTCAGACACTGGGCTCCTCCCTACTCGCTTGTGATGATACAACATTCCAACAGTTTGTATTAACTTGTGTTACCTTTTGTTGTTCCAGCCATCATTAAGTGATATACACCCTAGAAGTGATGTACCTACATGACCCAAAAAGTCATCACTCCATAGTTTTTTCAGTTACCACTTGAGTCAAACTCAGATTTTTTTTGGTCCTCGGTCCTGAGAAAGACACCAGGCCTCACCAAACCAGAGAGCGGATGCAACTTTCAGTAGGAAGTAGATGCTTTCTGTCCCTTGCTAGTATCGGTATAATGACGAATTGTTTTCATCAACATTCTTTTCCTCAGAACAAATCTCGAATTCTTCCTTGCGACTCAGTAGGCCCTTGGAAGACCAGCCAGCTTCAGGACACTCTTACCGCTGTCGAGTGTTTGTGTACACCAAATTCCAGCAGCCAAAGCAAGTCCATAAAGCTCCTCCCAGTGTAGGTAGATATCAGGAATAATATGCTCTGTAAACCTGAGCATAGGCTCTACAGCTGGATGCGCTCATGCGCAACTCATTCACCTGCTTAATACCAAGATAACTTAATGAGAAGACCATTCCCCTTTTGGATGCAAATGTGAAAACAGCATATTCTTGAACTGACAAAAATGAAAAGGTGATACCAAGATCATGACCTGAAGGCATTGTTATATAAGTATAATGCAACAGAACAAATGCTTTTCCTAACATGTGAACTGTGATGCACAGAATTAGTACAATAGAAAGTATGCAAAGCTAGTTTTAGCAAATTAAAAGTGTTCCTAGAAAGATATTTTATTTTAGCAGGTTTGCGTGTCCAAGATTAAAATTCTGAAGTTTATTGTCATGCAGTATTAGCAAATCAGAAACAATTTGTCACAGAAGATTCAATCCAGGTAC
This sequence comes from Lolium rigidum, assembly GCF_022539505.1. Lineage (NCBI taxonomy): Eukaryota > Viridiplantae > Streptophyta > Magnoliopsida > Poales > Poaceae > Lolium > Lolium rigidum. The sequence goes on from NC_061512.1 coordinate 126,240,931, forward strand.
AAACTCACATATTAACATGATATCAAGATTATTACCTTCAGGGAGACCATTTCTACTGGAGATCTAGTCATGCTAATATCATTACCAACTTCAAGTGCTGGCGGGAATGTCCTGTAGGTATGGTATTACACACCATCCTGCTCTTACTAGCTCGATTTGCTGAGGTTGAAAAATCAAAAAAATGTTTTCAATAGTTTGCAAATCCCAGGAACATCTTGAGTCAAGAGCTAGCGAATCTATGCTCCAATCGTTATGAGGATCTACATTCTTCAAGATATAACTGCAGGGTACTAGTGACTTCACTACCAACTGACATTGCTACATATTGGTCAAATAGTAGTTTGTACCTAGAGGCTATCTCAAGTTGATCTCGCCGAAATTCATCCAGAAGTATGCTCTTCCAATCCCTTGATTTGCCAACAGAACAAAAACCATACAGAAGTGAAATGAAAGTATAGTGCAACAGAACAGATGCTTTTCCTAACATGTAAAGCACATAATTAGTGCAGTAGAAAGTATGCATATCCATTTTTTTTAGCAAATTGACAGTGTTCTCAGAAAGACATTGTAGCGGTTTTGCGTGTCCGAGATTAATATTCTTATAAGTTGCAGTCATGAAATATCAGTAAATCATGAAACACTTTTCACACGAGATTCAATCAAGGTCTAAATGCATATATTAATAATATGATATCAAGATTATTACCTTCAGTGAGACTAATTCCATGGGAGATCTAGTTATGCTAATAGCATTACCAACTTCGAGTGCTGGTGGGAATGTCCTGTAGGTATAATATTACACACCATCCTGATCTCACTGTCTCGATTTGCTGAGGTTGAGAATCAAGGAAATGTTTTCCTTAGTCAAACTTATGCTCCAATTGTTATGAGGATCTACACTCTTCGAGATATAACTGCAGGGCACTAGAGACTTCACAACTAACTGATTTTGCTACATATTGGTTAAATAGTATTGTGTACCTCGAGGCTATCTCAAGTTGATCTCGCCGAAATTCATTCGGAAGGATGCTCCTCCAATCCTTTGATTTGCCAACAGAACAAAATCCATACAGAAGTGAAATGAAAGTGACAGAATCTGGTGAGTAGCCTTTGTTTGCCATCTTTTCTATTATGTCCAATGCCTTTCCAAGCATATTATGTCTGCACATGCTAAAGATAATAGAATTGTAAGCTGAATTTCTTGGATCCCATTTGTCATTAACCAAACCCTTGAATATGTCCAAAAGAGCATGTTTGTCATGCATCTTAACTGTACTACTGCAGTTTGGACTGATGATACAAGCCATACTGTTAGTGAGACCAGTAACTAAGCAATGCAGTGTGATATCGCTAGGAGAACACCGATTAAGCAACATGTGTTCGAAATACACATCAGCTTTGATCACTTCATCCTTTTTAAACAGGCTGCCAATTAGAATGGTATAAGTTATCACATTTGGAAACAGGCCATCAGATTGCATGTTTGCGAATAGACCTTCTGCGGCATATGTATCACCTAGCTTGCAGTATCCATTTATTAGTGACGAGTAGGTAACAACATTTGGTCGGCATCTCCGTTTCATCATATCACACAATAACCTTAGAGCTCCAATGATATTACCTTGTTTACCATAGCCAGTGATGAGTGTAGTATATGTAAACTCATCTGGAATACACCCAACCTTTCTCATGCTGTTCATGCATAGAATAGCCTCATTCATCATTCCAAACTGGCAGTATCCTTTTATCATAGCATTATATCCAACAACGTCAGGGTGGACACCCTTTTGTTCCATGAATTCGAATATTTTCCTTGCCTCACCAAGACTCTCACCCCTAATGAACCCATCGATCAATGTGGTGTAGACAAACTTATCAGGGTGGATATTTTGCTCGAGCATCTCTGCGAGAAGGTTCCTAGCTGCAGGAAGCATCTTTTTCTTGCATAGGCCACTAATCAATACATTGTATATGTTAACATCAGGAATAAGCTGTCTCGCTGTCATCTTCTCACGGACAAGCAAGGCCTCGCTGACTTGCCCAGCAACAACAAGACCATGAATCAGGGCACCAAATGTGACGACGTCAGGAGTATGCCCTCTTTCCATCATTTCCACAAGCAAACTGGATGCAGCCATCACATCTCCTCTAGCGCAGAAGCCATGAATCAGTGAAGTATAGGTAAATAGATTTGGGTTCACATCCCTCTTAATGGCCTCCCTCAGAAGACGCTCAGCTTCTAGAACACGGCCTTCCCGGCACAATCCAGATATCAAGGTATTAAAAGTGACGACATCTGGGTCGCAGCCACTTGCAAACATCTGCTTCAAGACCGCCATCGCCTGAGCTGCAGACCGGCATTTGCATAAGGCATCAATGACACTGTTATAAATCTGGACATTGGGCGACAACCTTCTTTCTCGCATCTCCGAAAGCAAACATGTAATCTTCTCCAGGTCACCCTTCCTCCCGAGCCAGCTCATAAGAGTCCCATACGTTACCACGGTTGGCAGTAACGCCTTGGTCTCCATCTCACCCAAGAGCAACAGCGCCCTGCCCATGTCCCCGCGCCGACAATACCCATCAATCAAGACATTATAGAACACGGTATGCGGCACGCACCCGGCCCCCCACCTCGCCTCGATCAACTTCAACCCCTTCTCGACCCGCCCTTCCAGGCACAGGCCCCTGACCATGACGCACGTGCTGTAGTCATCCGCGCCGCCTTCCTCGGCAAGCATTTCGTCATACAGCTTGCGGGCGTCCTTCCACCGCCGCCTCTCCACAAGGAGCCTGAGGAGGCGGTTAGCGTGGGGCGCCGCAGGGAGCGTTCCGTGCTGTGCTCTGACGCGCGCGCACGTCTCGGCGGCCTTCGCTTCCATCCCGGCGTCGGCGTAGGCGGCCACGAGCGCGCCGAGGCAGGCGCGCGTGGGCGCGACGCCCGCGTGGGACATGTCCTGGAGCGTGGCTTCCACGGCGTCGAAGCGTGCGGACCGGGCGAGGAGGCGCAGGAGGGCGGAGTGCGCGATGGGCGTGGCGGCGGGGATGGCGTCATGGTGGCGGCGGCGGGAGTGGGAACGCGACCACGAGAGGAGCGCGAGGGCGAGGTCGGGGTCGGGCAGGGACTCGACGGCGTCGGCGAGACGGCCGTCGGAGAGAGGGGACGGGAGGAGCGCGGCGAGGGAGCGCACCCAGGCCGGGTTGGTGGAGCGGGTGGCGAGGACCTGCGCGAGCGACGCCGCGAGGGCGGGGGAGACCGGGTTGTGGCTGCGGCGGCGGCTGGGGAGAGCGGTGATGCGGGGCAGGAGCCTGGACATGAAACGCCGGGGCGGCGGCCGCCGGTGCGGTGGGAGGGTGGAGGGAGGAGGCAAGCAAGGCGGCGGCGCGGCGCGGCATGGACGGGAAGCCACCCTTGAAGGCTTGAACAGCAGAGACCAGCGGCTACTTTGTTCTGCATCCTGGCCGTTGAACGTCGCGGTTCTATGCCCGCCAGACTGCACCCAGCCGTCCGCTCTCCGCTGAGTAATTGTCCAAGATTTAGAAAAAATATTGCCTAAATCTATCTAGGATCATTGAACCTACAATAACTAATGATTTAGATGAGGGGTAGTAACACTCTTCAGTCTAAATAAGTTCCCCATATAACTGATGTTTTAGGTATGACCTAAATCAATTTTTGTAAGTTTGATCGAGTTTGTAGTATGCTAATATCTATTTTGTAGTATGCTAATATCTAAGTATCTATCAACATCAAATATATATGGTTACAATACTATGAAAATATATTTCATAATGAATGTGATAAATCTAAATTGATGCTCTAGATTTGATATATTTGTATAGAAAATTGGTCAAACCTAAAATAATTTGACGTAAGACAATCCTAAAACTTTGGTTATATTGCAATGGAGGAAGTAGCGTCTAGCAAGGTACTTGCATACAAGGAGTATCGATCTTTCCTAAGCTAAAATACCCATACATATTTGGCAAACAAGGCGCTAGTGTGTAATACCATAGCCGAAGAAGAACCGGACCTGAGACTGCCTCAAGGGTTGGAGATGGTAAGAAACCACAAACAAATGATATTTCGAGAAATTCAAGAGAATATCAGATAAAATGGAGAAACCACAAACAAATGACATCCTCGTCTCGGTGACCTAACCCTCTATGACCTCAAAACCTCGGCCAAGGGCATTTTGTACAAGTCCATGCTAGTGGGTCACATGTCCCTAGCTCCACCGGCAGAGCTCCTTTGGGGCCAAACTGGGCCACGGCCCGCCCAACTTTTGTGCCAAAAAAATTATAACCCCTATGCATCTAAGATCTAGCCCGCCAGCACTCCTTGCCTCTCTTCCTTCTAATCAACAATCCTCTCAGTCATGTGTGTTTGTACTCTCGTTCTCTGGAGAGAAACATCGCCATGGAAGCTCATCGCTGGGTTTTTCAATTGGACATAATTGAGGGAATATCAGGGGAAGTGGTGGAACAGAGGAAACCACCATGGCCGCACTTCAGAGTCGCTTCAGAGTCGCAACGGTTTTGCTGCCCGCAAAGTGCGACCTAGGACCAAATCGATCACCTTTCTTATCCAATTCCCTGCATAAGTTACTAGTTAATCTTATTTATTTCTTCAAATTTTAAGCTATTCATTGTTCATGAGTAGCATTTTATAGCATTTGTTGTTCACTAAACTGGGCATATGTTCGTCAGTTAGTTCTGTAAATTACAGCAATGGGAAAGGCCACTCAAAGAAGAATAGATTTTGTATTGAAGCGAAAGAGGGAGTAGACAACAAAAATTTAAGACAGTTCAGCAGTAGCACATGAATGAACAATTTTTTTGAGTTTTTTTCAATGTTAAGGAAATCGGGAATCGTTAACTGCTCGGTCGGCTTGGGAGTAGCGATTAATCGGAATTCAGACGATTAACTGATTTAATCGGTTTGCTATTAATCGGTGCAACCTACACAAATTAGCACTTAAAATAGTGTATATAAGAAAAATAATAGTATATGAGTCTCTATATGTCTGTCCCTACATCTCTAGAGCCTAAAATCCTACAAAACATGTACGCTTATCCTCCGTGACCTAATCTTCAAGGTCACGAGCAAATCAGGATCCACTAGCCGAATCCGCGTTCCTTCCTTCCACTTCTTCTCTCACCTCTGAAGTTTATCTTCTCCCACCGCCTACCTAGGGTATGACCCCTCTTACACCTCAACCACCTAACCTATTGAAGGTGTCCTCGAGCTCCTGGATGAGATCCTCAAGGTGGTCGAGCTCCTATAGCCGAGGTCTGGGCAACTACGAGTAACTGGTCTGGGAGGGCAAGGAACTATTTGGCGACAGTGGAAATCAAGCTACTGGAGGGTGCAATCAAGCGGGAGCTTCGCAAAACCTACTTTATTAGGGAGGGGTAGCGCCTGTATTAGCGATATGCATTGAAACTTTTGTAACTTTTTTGACCAAATGTAGTAGTTAATCGGGAACATAACTAGTAATCGGACTTTCGGACTGATTAATCGTGCTAAAGGATTAACCCGAGCGATTAATGGTAATTGACACGGTCAGGCCCCTAGTAGCGATTAATCGGCCTAGTAATCGTTGAATCGGCCTAGTTTTTAAACAGTGGTTTTTTTCAGCCTAGCCCGGCCAACAAATTTTTTCAAGCTCCGCCACTGCCTAGCTCCGTGTAATCTTGGAACCTCTATGCCCTGGGTGCGGTGCAATTGCAATGCCCCAACGTAGGGCGTTAAGCAAAGAGGTCAAAGCCGCAAATATTTTAGAGGTCATTTTCGACTGAACATTCAACAAAAACCAGAATTGTCATGTTTTTTTTTATTTCATTTTGTTTATTTTTCTTATTTGAGAAAGCAAGATCTGGTGTTGCTCAATTAACTTCACTTCACTTTGCTTTGTTTATTTGTTCGTTTCTTCACTTAATTAACTTTGAAATAGAGTACTCTTGCTCATTGACTTGTTTTCAAATGAAAATACCACGAGAAAACAATCCTCTGGCCTCTCCTTTAAAACGGTCCTAGACCCAGACGGCCACACCTGAATCGACTCGACTCGA
>NC_061512.1:126247105-126257637 GCF_022539505.1 Lolium rigidum
GCGTTACTACTGCTACTATATTACCACCATCAACTACACGCCAGCAAGCTATTTTCTCGGCGCCATTACTACTCGCTCATATTCATTCATACCACCTGTATTTCACTATCTCTTCGCCGAACTAGTGCACCTATTAGGTGTGTTGGGGACACAAGAGACTTCTTGCTTTGTGGTTGCAGGGTTGCATGAGAGGGATATCTTTGACCTCTTCCTCCCCGAGTTCGATAAACCTTGGGTGATCCACTTAAGGGAAACTTGTCTGCTGTTCTACAAACCTCTCGCTCTTGGAGGCCCAACACTGTCTACAAGAATAGAAGCTCCCGTAGACATCAAGCACTTTTCCGGCGCCGTTGCCGAGGAGGAAAGGTAAAAAGCCACTCATACTCCGGTTCCGGTGTAACAGTACTTTTCTCGGCGCCATTGTGTTTGTGCTCGAAGCTATTTCCTTTAGATCCTGCAATTGCATCTTTTTGTTTCTTGTTTACACTAGTTTGGCATAATGGACAACAATGAGCTTCTTATTCTATTTCCTGATTTAAGACATGGATGGTTTGATGCGAAAATTAAAAAACCCATGGAACGTATTAGCATGAACACTTTGAATACCATTGTTGCTAATGATATGGAAAATTCTAAGCTTGGGGAAGCTGGCTTTGATGAGCATGATATTTTTAGTCCCCCAAGCATTGAGGAGAAAATTTACTTTGATGATACTTTGCCTCCCATATATGATGATTATAATGATAGAGGTCTTTTGGTGCCACCTACTATGGAGAGTGAATGTTATTGTGATTATACTATGCCTCCTATATTTGATGATGAGAATAATAATGATAGCTACTTTGTTGAATTTGCTCCTACTACAATTAATAAGAATAACTATGCTTATGTTGGGAGTAGTAATAATTTTATGCATGAGACTCATGATAAGAATGCTTTATGTGATAGTTATATTGTTGAGTTTTCTCATGTTGCTACTGAAAGTTATTATGAGAGAGGAAAATATGGTTGTAGAAATTTTCATGTTACTAAAACACCTCTCTATGTGCTGAAATTTTTGAAGCTACACTTGTTCTATCTTCCTATGCTTGTTACTTTGCTCTTCATGAACTTGTTTATTTACAAGATTCCTTTTCATAGGAAGCATGTTAGGCTTAAATGTGTTTTGAATTTGCCTCTTGATGCTCTCTTTTGCTTCAAATACTATCTCTTGCGAGTGCATCATTAAAACCGCTGAGCCCATCTTAATGGCTATAAAGAAAGAACTTCTTGGGAGATAACCCATGTGTTATTTTGCTACAGTACTTTGTTTTATATTTGTGTCTTGGAAGTTGTTTACTACTGTAGCAAACTCTCCTTATCTTAGTTTTGTGTTTTGTTGTGCCAAGTAAAGTCTTTGATAGTAAAGTTCATACTAGATTTGGATTATCTCGTAGCGATTCAGATTTCTTTCGTCGTCACGAATTTCGACCTGCCTCCCTGTAGGTAGCTCATAAAATTAAGCCAATTTATGTGCGTGATCCTCAGATATGTACGCAACTTTCATTCAATTTGGGCATTTTCATTTGAGCAAGTCTGGTGCCTCAATAAAATCCATTTTTACGGACTGTTCTGTTTTGACAGATTCTGCCTTTTTATTTTGCATTGCCTCTTTTGCTATGTTGGATGAATTTCTTTGATCCATTAATGTCTAGTAGCTTTATGCAATGTCCAGAAGTGTTAAGAATGATTGTGTCACCTCTGAACATGTTAATTTTTATTGTGCACTAACCCTCTAATGAGTTGTTTCGAGTTTGGTGTGGAGGAAGTTTTCAAGGATCAAGAGAGGAGTATGATACAATATGATCAAGGAGAGTGAAAGCTCTAAGATTGGGGATGACCCCGTGGTTCATCCCTGCATATTTCAAGAAGACTCAAGCATCTAAGCTTGGGGATGCCCAAGGCATCCCCTTCTTCATCGACAACTTATCAGGTTCCTTCTCTTGAAACTATATTTTTATTCGGTCACATCTTATGTACTTTACTTGGAGCGTCTGTTTGTTTTTGCAACACGTATTGTAACCTGCTATATAAACCTATGATGAGAGCCTCGGATATTATCCGAGTAGTCTAAACCTACCTGATCGTTATATCAAGTTTTATATGGTATCAGGCCACCTCTTCCGGCGATAACCTGTCCATCGAGTTCATCGCAAGCTTCGGCGCCGCCGCCCTCGTCGGCCATGGCGTCCTCCGCTTCGATCCCACCGATCTCCCTCGGCCCACCTCCGCGCACTCAGCTGACGCGGGATAACTACCCGATCTGGCGATCCCAAGTTCTGCCAGCTATCCGCGGCGCGCAACAGGTCGGCTTGATCACCGGCATCGACAGCGCTCCGCCAACAGAGGTCATTGATGTGCCGGATGACGCCGCCACCAAAACGCCGGCGACGATGAAGGCCAACCCTCTCTATGCAGATTGGATCGCGCGCGACCAGCTCGTCCTCTCGTACGCCCTGCAGTCTCTATCCCTGGAGGTACTGCCCCACGTCCATCGCATTGAAAGCTCTCATGGTGTTTGGCGCGCCGTCGAGGAGATGTTCTCCGCCCAGAGTGAAGCCAAGGTCGACAATCTGCTGGTCGCCCTCGCCACAACTAAGAAGCTCCAGATGTCCACCGCTGAGTACCTTGCGAAGATGCAAGGGTTTGCGGATGAGTTGATCGCCGCCGGCCACCCTCTTCCCGACCGCCAGTTGGTCTCGTATATTCTGGTCGGCCTCGGCAAAGACTACAATGCCCTTGTCGTAGCTCTTGGTGTGGCGACGACCCCGATCACTCTCAGTCGGCTATACTCTCAATTGCTGGCATACGATCAACGACAGCTCCTCCTTGCCGAGCCCACTCCACCGGAGTTCGAGTCCTCGGCCAATGCTGCATCTAGGCAATGGCGTCCTCGCAATGATGCCAACAACAGCTACAACGGACGGTCCCGTGGTGACCGCCGAGAAGACCACCGTGATGACCGTCGCGACGCTCGACGTGATGATCGCTCCTTCCAACAGGGGCGCGGTGGGGGTCGTGGCAACCCTGGAGGGGGGCGCGGCCGTGGCTGTGGACGTCGCCGGACTACTCCCTGGGCTGATGTCATGTGCCAGATTTGCAACAAGGAGGGGCACTATGCCAAAGACTGTTGGTCTCGTTACTCCAACCATGATGACTATGGCGAGAAGGAGGTCCATGCTGCCTGCGTGGACACAAATTGGTACCAGGATTCAGGTGCTACCCACCACATCACGGGAGAGCTAAACAATCTCACTCTTCGTGATGCCTACAAGGGACATGACAAGGTCAACACCGCCAATGGGCAAGGTATGAATATTTCTCACATTGGTCATTCAGTAGTACGTAATCCTACTCAAGATTTTCATCTTCGAAACATCCTTCATGTCCCCAATGCCTCCAAAAACTTACTATGTGTTCATCGCTTCACATATGATAACCATGTCTTTATTGAGTTTCACCCTTTCTTATTTTTGATAAAGGATCTGGCTACCAGGAGAATCGTCCATAGAGGGAGGTGTGTTGGAGGCTTGTACCCCCTCATTGCATCCTTGGCGTCCTCCACGCCATCCAAGTTTGCCTTTGTTGCTGCCAAGCCCTCTCAATACCAGTGGCACAGTCGTTTAGGTCATCCTTCTATAGTAATTGTTAGGAAAATTATTAGCAAGAATAAACTTCCTTGTGTTAGTGATTCTAGTAGTGAGTCTATTTGTGATCCTTGTCAACAGGCTAAGAGTCATCAACTCCCATACCCTATTTCCACCAGTGTATCTACGGTACCTCTACAGTTAGTATTCTCTTATGTATGGGGTCCTGCACCTACTTCTGTTGGTCGGCATGATTATTATATAAGTTTTATTGATGATTATAGCAAATTTACCTGGATCTATCTTCTTAAACGCAAATCTGATGCATTAGCTGCCTTTGTTACCTTTCAGACTCTTGTTGAACGCAAGCTCAATAGGAAAATTATCACTGTCCAGTCTGATTGGGGAGGTGAATACATAAAATTGAACTCTTTATTTCAAACACAAGGAATGACACATCTTGTCTCGTGTCCTCACGCCCACCAACAAAATGGTGCCGCGGAGAGAAAGCACCGTCACATTGTTGAAGTTGGTCTAGCACTTCTTGCTCACGCTGGTATGCCCTTAAAATTTTGGGATGAAGCCTTTCTCACAGCCACATATCTTATCAATATGCTTCCTAGCAGGATCATAAATAATGATACTCCAGTTCATCGTCTCCTTGGTACTCGTCCTAACTATTCATCCTTACGTGTTTTTGGTTGTGCTTGTTGGCCCAATCTAAGACCCTATAACAAACGCAAACTAGCTTTTCGCTCTACCCAATGTGTTTTCATCGGCTACAGTCCTCGCCACAAAGGGGTTAAATGTCTTGAAGTCTCTAGTGGACGGGTCTATATTTCTCGGGATGTTGTCTTCGATGAGAGAGTGTTTCCCTTCAAAAACCTTCATCCCAATGCGGGTGTCTTCTCCGCAAGCAAATTCTACTTCTTGATCCTTCTCTCCAAAATTTTGAGCATGAACACGTTACTACTAATGATTCACATGTTGAGGATACTCATACTATTAACCCTGTTGCTAGACCTGTTTTGCCTCTTGTTTTGCCTCTGGTGAAAATTCCAATTCAAACGGTGCCAATAGCTGGTCATATGGCTCTTTTGAATTCTCTGCAGAAAATGACAGAAACGCTGAACACGAGGAGGATCTGCCGCCAGAATCCACCTCGGGATCGACCCGCCGCGTCGGATCACGTGCTGTCAGCGCTGACCGCCAAGATTTGGTGGGGACCCCGTCTGCAGCTGGACGTGTTGCCGGTCCCCGCACGACTCCGTCCCCAACGGCCCGCGGATCATCTGCGCCTCGCGCGTCTGCCCTACCATCTGCCAGCGCCACACCGAGGGAGTCCTCCGCCACAGCGGATCCCGCGCTCAGCAGCTCACCTGCGCCCTCTGCGGCCGATTCTGCGTCGCCTGGCGCTGTCTCCCTGGCTGGATCTCCTGTGCCCGCCCGCCCTGTGCCCCAAGCTGCTGCTCAGACTCGCCCTACTACACGAGCGTCATCTGGAATTGTTCGTCCTCGCAAATACAAAGATGGCACGGTTCGCTGGCTTCTCTCGTGCACGTCTGGTGAGCCTACAGATCTTCAATCCGCTCTTGCTAATCCTAATTGGAAAGGGGCTATGGATGATGAGTTTAATGCCCTGATGAAGAACAACACATGGTGTTTGGTTCCTCCGGGCTATGGCAAAAATGTTATTGACTGTCGATGGATTTACAAGGTCAAGCACAATGCATATGGGTCGATTGATAGATACAAGGCATGTCTGGTTGCCAAAGGATTTAAACAACGTTATGGGATTGATTATGAAGACACATTCAGTCCAGTTGTCAAAATTGCCACTGTTCGTCTTGTCCTGTCTATTGTTGTTTCTCGTGGCTGGAGCTTGCGTCAGTTGGATGTCAAGAACGCGTTTCTTCATGGCGTTCTAGAAGAGGAAGTGTATATGAGACAACCACCTGGGTATGAGGATCAACGACAGCCAGGCTATATTTGCAAACTTGACAAGGCATTATATGGACTGAAACAGGCACCTCGTGCATGGTATTCACGGTTGAGCGCCAAATTGCTTTCCCTTGGATTTGTTGCTTCCAAGTCTGATATGTCATTGTTTATCTATCGCAAGTTCAATGTCAGTATTTTTATGCTTATCTATGTGGATGACATCATTGTTGCTAGTTCTTCTCAAGCTGCCACAGATGCTCTGCTTACAGATTTGCATAAGGAGTTTGCCCTAAAGGATCTTGGTGATCTTCACTATTTCTTGGGCATTGAGGTAGCACGGGTTGCTGATGGTCTTGTTCTTAATTAGGCAAAATATGCTCAAGATTTGCTTACCCGTGTTGGCATGGTTAATTGCCAAGGTATGCCTACTCCATTGTCATCCTCTGAGAAAATTTCAGCTCATCATGGTGATCCTCTAGGACCGGCTGATAGTTCCAAGTATCGAAGTATTGTTGACGCCCTGCAGTATCTTACTCTCACTCGCCCAGATATCTCCTATGCAGTTAACAAAGTCTGTCAGTATCTACATGCACCTACTACAATACATTGGACTGCAGCTAAGCGCATCTTACGCTATGTTAAGCATACTCTCATACTTTTTCAAAGTCTGCTTCCACTCTAGTTAGTGCCTTTTCTGATGCTGACTGGGCAGGAAGTGTTGATGACCGTCGGTCCACGGGGGGATTTGCTGTGTTTGTTGGACCGAACTTGGTTTCTTAGAGTGCTAAGAAGCAGAATACAGTGTCCAGGTCCAGTACTGAAGCAGAATATAAGTCTCTAGCAAATGCAACAGCTGAAATGATTTGGGTACAGTCACTCCTTGCTGAATTGGGAGTTAGGATAACACAGAGACCATGTTTATGGTGTGATAATCTTGGAGCAACATATTTATCTGCTAATACAGTCTTCCATGCAAGAGCTAAGCATATTGAGATCGATTTTCACTTCGTCAGAGAACGGGTGTTGAAAAGGCAATTAGAGGTGAGGTTTATTCCCTCAAAAGATCAAGTTGCTGACGGGTTTACCAAGCCACTTCCTTACCGAGCCTTTGAAGATTTTAAGAATAATCTCAACTTGTCGAAGTTGTGATTAAGGGAGGATGTTAGAGATAGAGTTGTAAACGTATGAGACTAAGATTAGTATAGAATCCGTTGTGATTACAACACGTATTGTAACCTGCTATATAAACCTATGATGAGAGCCTCGGAGATTATCCGAGTAGTCTAAACCTACCTGATCGTTATATCAAGTTTTACACAAATAACAGGAACCACCAATCAGACCTCCTTTTTTCTTGGAGCATTACTGACCACGTTTGCATCTAAAAAATTCGTTCACAACATGTAGCAGCGGAAAATAAACGAAAGCATACGGTAGCATGGTTTGGTGGCCGCTCACCCAACAGATCATATTTCTTTTGATTCTTCTATACAACTTCTTTACATGCTGATGCTCCCTCGTGCACCGGGCATTAATACGCATAAAAAACACCTGTTTCTTTTTCCCGAGGAAACAAGATACAGATGCACACGCTCACAAAACACACATGTACACTCGTCCTTACAAATGTACGCACGTATCTTACCTTATAAGCATCTCCAAGAAAACAAACAGATAGGTTTTAAAATTAACGAAGACATAGATGTGTCTCTATTGACAGGCACGTAACTTACAGTAGAAACAAAAACGTGTTGCATCAGAAAAACTCTATGTATTGATGTTGTTTAACCAGGGACTATTCTTTAAAAAGAAAATCTAAATAAATGTGAGCATCATTTTTTTTTATAGAGGGCGCTTTATTATTACTTAAAGATAAGCATGCGAGCCTAAGACTTGAATGGGTAGTTTGGTTCTACCACAACGAATCAAACCTCTTTAAAAAGCTGTTTGGTATCCATGGTCTTCTCAATCTCTAAACTTCAACCCATCTCCTATGCGCTATATACAATCTCTTTTAAAAAAGATTGGGCCTTTGCCAAGTTAAAGAGGCACCCTTCTTTAGTTGTGGTGATGGAAGATCTCTATCACCATATATACTTTGCCCTGAGGATTGTTGCACTTAAAGAAGCTACTAGCCAAAATCCAATTCGGCTCAGTATTGCGTACGAACCTATTGTTTTGCAAACACATTTCAAAATGTTAAAAAAATAGAAAAATATATTATCATGTACTCCTTCCATCTCTAAAATAGCTTCTCAACTTTGTCTAGATACCGATGTATATAGACATGTTCTAGTTATAGATACATCTGTATCTAGAAAATGTTAAACAACTTTTTTCGACACGGAGGGCGTACATCCGGCAATTCTATGTTTGCACAAAAAAGATTTAATCATTTTTTTGTCCCGTTTAAAAAATTCAAATCTCAATTCTCAAACATGACTACTCAATGCATATATTTTTTTTAAAAAAAATACATGTTGGTATATGCACGCTAAATTTTCTTTCAGAATTCTTTAACATTTTAAAATTTATTTTTATGTATTTCTCATAATCATAACAGGTTCATATGCACGTACAGTCAAAACATCACCTCAGGCTACTAAGCTAGTATATTCGATCGATGGCTACATGCCTACATCTTGTCCACTTTAACAGCAGATTTCCCAACTTCGCTGATAGCCCCGCCGCCAGCTCCTCTGCTCCAGACTTGGCCGGTGACCTTGATGGGGTCCTAGACGACCCCCCCCCTCTCCCCGCCCGCCTCGTACTCCAGCATCACCTGGCCGACCTCAGTGACCGCCGTCACCGAGGGACAGGGTGAACTCCAACCTCCTGCGCGCAGAGCCTCTCCCGCCTACCACGATCGCCTCACCGATCGCCCTAGCGTGCCTCCTTCTTTTTGGTGGACCCGCTAATCTAGATCGGAACATGTCTGGTAGGATCGCAAACCGTAGGATCTTAACTCTTAAAATCGTAAAATCTTAGATTCTATTTAGCATAATCGTTAAATCGTTTCACTCAGTTTGGATCATAAAGTCATAGAATCGCATAGTAGAATCATGATTCTTACAACTATGGCTGCCCGGACCAACGAATTGGACCTAGGGTTTCCCTTGGTACTTGTAGGGGAATGGAGATGGGGTATCCTCGATGCCGCCGCATCGGTGCCGGACGAACAAGGCAAGGATTTCTCCCGAAACCCACAACCGTATCCCCCGAAGATCCGCGGCATTGACGCCCTGTGAGGATTTCTCCCGAAACCCACGACGACCACACGCTGCTGGACAAGATAGACGCACATCGACCCGCAAATCTCGGGCCTAACAAGGCACGTAAAGCACCGCCAGAGCGAGGCCCGCCTGGCCCAGATCCGGCATGCATGCTCATGGCATCCGCCGCCTCCGCCTCGTCATCGTCAGCAACCCCGCGCCGACCAACCCACATGCAGGGGCCTCGCCACCACCATTCCCGCCACCCACCAGCATGTGTTGTCATGGTCCCGGAGCTAGCATCATCGCCAATCCGTGAGCAGGTTGCCTGCAAGGCACGTTGCGCTACCGCCGGTAGATCCGGGCCCGCCTAGCCCGAATCCAGCCTGCAGCGAGCACCCCACAGCAGCGCCGCACGCCACCGGCCTTGAAGTTGCCCAGCCCGCTGCTAGGACCTTCCCTCCTCCTCCGCAGAAGAGAGGCCGAGCCACCAACCACCGCGGCGCCGCCTTCACCCACCACTGCAGAGGCGACCAACCGCCGCCCGCATCGCCCACGACCCACACCACCCGAACCCACCGACGACGTCGATCGTCCATGCGCGCACCACCACCTCGCCGCCCATCGCGCTGTCGCAATAGGCCGGGCTCGAGCGCCGCCATGTTGTGGTGCCCAACGAGCACGCCACGCTCTGGCCGGCCCCGGCGAGGGAGGAGGGGGAGGGAAGGCGGGGCCTGACGATGGATGAGATCTAGGGTTTCCCCCTAGTTTCCACGCGGGGGCGACATGAGAGGAGGAGGGGGGCCTAATCAACATAGCTTCCGCAGAAAAAATAGGTTTTGAAATCAACAAAGACACAGATGTGTCTCTATTGACAGAACCACAGAAAGAAATCGTGTTGCATCGAAGAAACTCTCTAAATTTTTTTTTTGCGAGAAATCCACCGATCTATTAATAATCATCAACAGTAGTACAAATAACCCAAAAAGTAAAGAAAATTACAAATTGGTACTCGAACCACCTAGCGACGACTACAAACACTAGCACGAGCCGAAGGCGCGCCGCTGTCCTCGCCCCTCCATCGCCGGAGTCAGGCAAAGCTTGTCGTAGTAGAGCTTGTTGTAGTAGACAGACGGGAAGTCGTCGTGCTAAGGACCCAAAGGACCAACGCACCAGAATAGCAACCATCGCCAATGATGACAACCGTAGATCGGAAGAGACTATCATGAGACCCCAATAAACATGAAAACCGACCGGATCCCAGGAGGTCCGATGGGCACACAACTCCACGCGCCCTCCGTCAGCGCTAGATGCACCACCGGAGCGAGGATAGGGCGGGGAGAACCTTATTCTGACTTCAGGATGTAGCCGCCGCCTCACCATCCCAAAAAAGAGACTGAAAAGCAAACTAAATTAAGAACGGAAACTCCCCGCCAGCGAGGGACCGTGGTCCGCCATACCTCCAAGACCCCAAGGCCACCGGAGGCGGAGCGGACCAGCGGTATCACCGGCGAGGAGGACGGAACCCTAGATGGGTTTTGTGGCTTCTTTCCGCCGCCTCCTGGGCTCCTTTGCACGTACCGGTTCTAAATTGATGTTGTTTAACCGGCAACTATTCTCTAAAAAGAAAATCAATATAAATGTGAGCATCATGCCGAGCCTAAGACATAAATCTGTCGTTTGGTTGTACCACAACGAAACTAGCAAGCCAACTCATAGTGATCAAACCTCCTTAAAATGGTATCCATGGTTC
>NC_061512.1:126257737-126320634 GCF_022539505.1 Lolium rigidum
GGAAGATTGACGAGAACCCTAGGGAAGTGGGCAGAGAGTATTGTCGTGTGGCGCTGGTGGGCTACACACTGATGCTGCCATGAGTTATGTGACTTCACTTACCTTGAGCCAGGTAGCTTTATTACCTTGGGGAAATTGGCTACCGACTGCAGATTTGCTGCTGCCAGAACAGACCTGACCAAGAATATGCAAATTTTGATGAGTGACAGAACATCTATTGAGGATGCAACGGAACCAGATTTCATGGTCATGGAGCAGATTAAAGAGAACAAAGCTGTAGCTCAGTATATAATAGAAAAGGTGAGACCAAAGGAGTTTCAAAGTTGGTGATTTAGTATGGGCTTAAGTTACATTAGGAACCAAGGATAAAGCATATGGCAAATGGTCTCCTAATTGGCATGTATTCTTACAAAGTCGTCGTGTTCAAGGGCAATGCCTACATGCTTGAACTGACAAGACACTTGCGATGTTATCCACTCATTACTATTGGCCAAAGATGAAGCGGGATGTGGAGCGCCTTGATACGCGTACAGCACGCGTCCGTTGGGAACCCCAAGAGGAAGGTGTGATGCGTACGGCGGCAAGTTTTCCCTCAGAAAGAAACCAAGGTTTATCGAACCAGGAGGAGCCAAGAAGCACGTTGAAGGTTGATGGCGGCGGGATGTAGTGCGGTGCAACACCAGAGATTCCGGCGCCAACGTGGAACCTGCACAACACAACCAAAGTACTTTGCCCCAACGAAACAGTGAGGTTTTCAATCTCACCGGCTTGCTGTAACAAAGGATTAGATGTATAGTGTGGATGATGATTGTTTGCAAAGAACAGTAAAACAAGTATTGCAGTAGATTGTATTCGATACAAAAGAATGGACCGGGGTCCACAGTTCACTAGAGGTGCCTCTCCCATAAGATAAATAGCATGTTGGGTGAACAAATTACAGTCGGGCAATTGACAAATAAAGAGAGCATGACAATGCACATACATGATATGATGAGTATTGTGAGATTTAATTGGGCATTACGACAAAGTACATAGACCGCTATCCAACATGCATCTATGCCTAAAAAGTCCACCTTCAGAGTTATCATCCGAACCCCTTCCAGTATTAAGTTGCAAACAACGGACAATTGCATTAAGTATGGTGCGTAATGTAATCAATAACTACATCCTCGGACATAGCATCAATGTTTTATCCCTAGTGGCAACAAGACATCCACAACCTTAGAACTTTCCGTCACTCGTCCCGCATTTAATGGAGGCATGAACCCACTATCGAGCATAAATACTCCCTCTTGGAGTTAAGAGTAAAAACTTGGCCGAGCCTCTACTAATAACGGAGAGCATGCAAGATCATAAACAACACATAGGTAATAGATTGATAATCAACATAACATAGTATTCTCTATCCATCGGATCCCGACAAACACAACATATAGAATTACAGATAGATGATCTTGATCATGTTAGGCAGCTCACAAGATCCAACAATGAAGCACATGAGGAGAAGACAACCATCTAGCTACCGCTATGGACCCATAGTCCAGGGGTGAACTACTCACTCATCACTCCGGAGGCGACCATGGCGGTGAAGAGTCCTCCGGGAGATGATTCCCCTTTCCGGCAGGGTGCCGGAGGCGATCTCCAGAATCCCCCGAGATGGGATTGGCGTCGGCAGCGTCTCAGTAAGGTTTTCCGTATCGTGGCTCTCGGTACTGGGGATTTCGCGACGAAGGCTTTAAGTAGGCGGAAGGGCAACGCGGGGGGCCACACGAGGGCCCCACACACCAGGGCCGCGCGGCCAGGGGCTGGGCCGCGCCGCCCGTTGTGGCGGCGCCTCGTGGCCCCACTTCCTTTCCCTCTCGGTCTTCTCGGAAGCTTCGTGCAAAAATAGGACCCCGGGCGTTGATTTCGTCCAATTCCGAGAATATTTCCTTTGTAGGATTTCTGAAACCAAAAACAGCGTAAAACAAGAATCGGCTCTTCGGCATCTCGTTAATAGGTTAGTGCCGGAAAATGCATAAATACGACATATAATGTGTATAAAACATGTAGATATCATCAATAATGTGGCATGGAACATAAGAAATTATCGATACGTCGGAGACGTATCAGCATCCCCAAGCTTAGTTCTCGCTCGTCCCGAGCAGGTAAACGATAACAAAGATAATATCTCGGAGTGACATGCCATCATAACCTTGATCATACTATTGTAAGCATATGTAATGAATGCAGCGATCAAAACAATGGTAATGACATGAGTAAACAAATGAATCATAAAGCAAAGACTTTTCATAAATAGTACTTCAAGACAAGCATCAATAAGTCTTGCATAAGAGTTAACTCATAAAGCAATAAATCAAAGTAAAGGTATTGAAGCAACACAAAGGAAGATTAAGTTTCAGCGGTTGCTTTCAACTTGTAACATGTATATCTCATGGATAATTGTCAACATAGAGTAATATAACAAGTGCAATATGCAAGTATGTAGGAATCAATGCACAGTTCACACAAGTGTTTGCTTCTTGAGGTGGAGAGAGATAGGTGAACTGACTCAACATAAAAGTAAAAGAAAGGTCCTTCAAAGAGGAAAGCATCGATTGCTATATTTGTGCTAGAGCTTTGGTTTTGAAAACATAAAGAGAGCATAAAAGTAAAATTTTGAGAGGTGTTTGTTGTTGTCAACGAATGGTAGTGGGCACTCTAACCCCCTTGCCAGACAAACCTTCAAAGAGCGGCTCCCATGAATTATTTTTATTTTTGGGTGGCACTCCTTCCAACCTTTCTTTCACAAACCATGGTTAACCGAATCCTCGGGTGCCTGCCAACAATCTCATACCATGAAGGAGTGCCTTTTTTATTTTAGTTTTATTATGATGACACTCCTCCCCACCTTTGCTTTCTCAAGCCATGGCTAACCGAATCCTTCGGGTGCCGTCCAACAATCACATACCATGGAGGAGTGTCTATTTAGGTTAATTAATTTGGGACTGGGAATCCCATTGCCAGCTCTTTTTGCAAAATTATTGGATAAGCGGATGAAGCCACTAGTCCATTGGTGAAAGTTGCCCAACAAGAATGAAAGATAAACACCACATACTTCCTCATGAGCTATAAAACATTGACACAAATTAGAGGTGATAAATTTTGAATTATTTAAAGGTAGCACTCAAGCAATTTACTTTGGAATGGCGGAGAAATACCATGTAGTAGGTAGGTATGGTGGACACAAATGGCATAGTGGTTGGCCCAAGGATTTTGGATGCATGAGAAGTATTCCCTCTCGATACAAGGTTTAGGCTAGCAAGGTTATTTGAAACAAACACAAGGATGAACCGGTGCAGCAAAACTCACATAAAAGACATATTGTAAACATTATAAGACTCTACACCGTCTTCCTTGTTGTTCAAAACTCAATACTAGAAATTATCTAGACTTTAGAGAGACCAAATATGCAAACCAAATTTAGCAAGCTCTTCGTATTTCTTCATTAATGGGTGCAAAGTATATGATGCAAGAGCTTAAACATGAGCACAACAATTGCCAAGTATCAAATTATTCAAGACATTTTAAAATTACTACATGTAGCATTTCCCAATACCAACCATATAACAATTTAACGAAGAAGATTCAACCTTCGCCATGAATACTATGAGTAAAGCCTAAGGACATATTTGTCCATATGCAACAGCGGAGCGTGTCTCTCTCCCACACGATGAATGCTAGGATCCATTTTATTCAAACAAAAACAAAAACAAAAACAAACCGACGCTCCAAGCAAAGCACATAAGATGTGATGGAATAAAAATATAGTTTCGGGGAGGAACCCGATAATGTTGTCGATGAAGAAGGGGATGCCTTGGGCATCCCCAAGCTTAGACGCTTGAGTCTTCTTAAAATATGCAGGGGTGAACCACCGGGGAATCCCCAAGCTTAGAGCTTTCACTCTCCTTGATCATATTGTATCATCCTCCTCTCTTGATCCTTGAAAACTTCCTCCACACCAAACTCGAAATAACTCATTAGAGGGTTAGTGCACAATAAAAATTAACATGTTCAGAGGTGACATAATCATTCTTAACACTTCTGGACATTGCACAAAGCTACTCGGACATTAATGGAACAAAGAAATTCATCCACCATAGCAAAAGAGGCAATGCGAAATAAAAGGCAGAATCTGTCAAAACGAACAGTCCGTAAAGATGGATTTTATTGAGGCACCAGACTTGCTCAAATGAAAATGCCCAAATTGAATGAAAGTTGCGTACATATCTGAGGATCACGCACGTAAATTGGCATATTTTTCTGAGCTACCTACAGAGAGGCAGGTCGAAATTCGTGACAGCAAAGAAATCTGTTTCTGCCAGTAATCCAAATCTAGTATGAACCTTACTATCAAAGACTTTACTTGGCACAACAATGCACAAAACTAAGATAAAGAGAGGTTGCTACAGTAGTAAACAACTTCCAAGACTCAAATATAAAACAAAAATACCGTAGTAAAAACATGGGTTGTCTCCCATAAGCGCTTTTCTTAACGCCTTTCGACTAGGCGCAGAAAGTGTATATCAAGTATTATCGAGAGACGAAGTATCAACATCATAACTTGTTCTAATAATAGAATCAAAAGGTAACTTCATTCTCTTTCTAGGGAAGTGTTCCATACCTTTCTTGAGAGGAAATTGATATTTAATATTACATTCCTTCATATCAATAATAGCTCTAACAGTTCGAAGAAAAGGTCTTCCCAATATAATGGGACAAGATGCATTGCATTCAATATCCAAGACAACAAAGTCAACGGGGACAAGGTTATTGTTAACGGTAATGCGAACATTATCAACTCTCCCCAAAGGTTTCTTTATAGCATTATCAACAAGATTAACATCCAAATAACAATTCTTCAATGGTGGCAAGTCAAGCATATTATAGATTTTCTTGGGCATAACGGAAATACTTGCACCAAGATCACATAAAGCATTACAATCAAAGTCATTGACCTTCATCTTAATTATGGGCTCCCAACCATCCTCTAGCTTCCTAGGAATAGAAGTTTCAAGTTTTAGATTCTCCTCTCTAGCTTTTATGAGAGCATTTGTAATATGTTTTGTGAAAGCCAAATTTATAGCACTAGCATTGGGACTCTTAGCAAGTTTTTGTAAGAACTTTATAACTTCAGAGATGTGGCAATCATCAAAATCCAAACCATTACAATCTAAAGCAATGGGATCATCATCCCCAATGTTGGAAAAAAATTCAGCAGTTTTATCACAGGCAGTTTCAGCAGTTTTAGCAGTTTCAGGCAATTGTGCAGGCTTTGCATTAGAAGTGGAAACATTGCCAACACCAATTATTTTACCATTGATAGTAGGAGGTGCAGCAACATGTGGAGCATTAACATTACTAGTGGTGGTAATAGTCCAAACTTTAGCTACATTATTCTCTTTAGCTAGTTTTTCATTTTCTTCTCTTTCCCACCTAGCATGCAATTCGGCCATCAATCTTATATTCTCATTAATTATAACTTGGATGGCATTTGCTGTAGTAACAATTTTATTTTCAATATCCTCATGTTTAGCAGCCATTTTATTAATTAAATAAGATTGTGACGCAGACATGTATGAGATTCGGTTTTCAGCATTTGCAAGTTTAGTTTGCAACCCAGAAATCTCCATATTCAGATTTTCAAGTTGATTTTCTATATTCTTCAACAAGGTAGATTGTTCATTCATAGTTTTAGTAAACAATTTATTTTGCTCATATTGTGATTGCATAAAGCTCTTGGTGGATCTTTCAATTTCTAACATCTTTTCCTCATTAGGTGAAACATATCTACCATAAAAGTTACCATTAGCAGGATATGGCCTAGAATTATTGTAATTGTTATTTTTAACGAAATTCACATCAACATGTTCTTTTTGAGCAACCAATGAAGCTAAAGGAACATTATTAGGATCAACATTAGTCCTATCATTCACAAGCATAGACATAATAGCATCAATCTTATCACTCAAGGAAGAGGTTTCTTCGACAGAATTTACCTTCTTACCTTGTGGAGCTCTTTCCGTGTGCCATTCAGAGTAATTAATCATCATATTATCAAGGAGCTTTGTTGCCTCACCAAGAGTGATGGACATAAAGGTACCTCCAGCAGCTGAATCCAATAGGTTCCGCGAAGAAAAGTTCGATCCTGCATAAAAGGTTTGGATGATCATCCAAGTAGTCGATCCATGGGTTGGGCAATTTTTAACCAAAGATTTCATTCTTTCCCAAGCTTGAGCAACATGTTCATTATCTAATTGTTTAAAATTCATTATGCTACTCCTCAAAGATATGATTTTAGCAGGGGGATAATATCTACCAATAAAAGCATCCTTGCATTTAGTCCATGAATCAATACTATTCTTAGGCGGAGATAGCAACCAATCTTTAGCTCTTCCTCTTAATGAGAAAGGAAACAATTTTAATTTTATAATGTCACCATCTAAATCTTTATACTTTTGCATTTCACACAATTCAACAAAATTATTGAGATGGGCAGCAGCATCATCGGAACTAACACCGAGAAAATTGCTCTCGCATAACAAGATTCGATAAAGCGAGGTTTAATTTCAAAGAATTCTGCTGTAGTAGCAGGTGGAGCAATATGTGTGCATAAGAAATCATTATTATTTGTGGTTGTGAAGTCACACAACTTAGTATTTTCAGGAGTGGCCATTTTAGCAGTAGTAAATAAAGCAAACTAGATAAAGTAAATGCAAGTAACTAATTTTTTTTGTGTTTTTGATATAGAGTGCAAGACAGTAAATAAAGAAAAGCTAGCAACTAATTTTTTTGTGTTTTGATATAGTGCAGCAAACAAACAAAAAAAAAGTAAATAAAATAAAGCAAGACAAAAACAAAGTAAAGAGATTGGATTGTGGAGACTCCCCTTGCAGCGTGTCTTGATCTCCCCGGCAACGGCGCCAGAAACTATGCTTGATACGCGTACAGCACGCGTCCGTTGGGAACCCCAAGAGGAAGGTGTGATGCGTACGGCGGCAAGTTTTCCCTCAGAAAGAAACCAAGGTTTATCGAACCAGGAGGAGCCAAGAAGCACGTTGAAGGTTGATGGCGGCGGGATGTAGTGCGGCGCAACACCAGAGATTCCGGCGCCAACGTGGAACCTGCACAACACAACCAAAGTACTTTGCCCCAACGAAACAGTGAGGTTGTCAATCTCACCGGCTTGCTGTAACAAAGGATTAGATGTATAGTGTGGATGATGATTGTTTGCAAAGAACAGTAGAAACAAGTATTGCAGTAGATTGTATTCGATATAAAAGAATGGACCGGGGTCCACAGTTCACTAGAGGTGCCTCTCCCATAAGATAAATAGCATGTTGGGTGAACAAATTACAGTCGGGCAATTGACAAATAAAGAGAGCATGACAATGCACATACATGATATGATGAGTATTGTGAGATTTAATTGGGCATTACGACAAAGTACATAGACCGCTATCCAGCATGCATCTATGCCTAAAAAGTCCACCTTCGAGGTTATCATCCGAACCCCTTCCAGTATTAAGTTGCAAACAACAGACAATTGCATTAAGTATGGTGCGTAATGTAATCAATAACTACATCCTCGGACATAGCATCAATGTTTATCCCTAGTGGCAACAGCACATCCACAACCTTAAGAGTAAAAACTTGGCCAGAGCCTCTACTAATAACGGAGAGCATGCAAGATCATAAACAACACATAGGTAATAGATTGATAATCAACATAACATAGTATTCTCTATCCATCGGATCCCGACAAACACAACATATAGAATTACGAGATAGATGATCTTGATCATTTTAGGCAGCTCACAAGATCCGACAATGAAGCACATGAGGAGAAGACAACCATCTAGCTACTGCTATGGACCCATAGTCCAGGGGTGAACTACTCACTCATCACTCCGGAGAGCGGCCCGACAAGGGATTAACTTGTCAATGCCTATGGATTGTAGGCTAGGGTTTAGTTAGAAGTAGAGGGCAAGTAGATCTCGAAGGTTTCAGCCGAAAAGTACTCGACGATTATGAAAACTAGGGTTTGCTGACAATGATTCGATGATCTCCTCGTCCCTCGACTCCCCCTTTATATAAGAGGTGGAGCCGAGGGTTTCGTTTTGTACAAGTTACGAGTCGGGACGGTTTCTAACTCATCCCGCCAGATTACAGACAACACTTCCTATTACAATTCTACTTTCCTTAATATATCTTGGGCTCTCGAACCTTCTTATTCTTCGGGTAATGGGCCTTCATTAAACCCCGGGTACTATCTTTGGCAGGCCCATTTGGGATGCCTATGTCAGCGACCATGGCGGTGAAGAGTCCTCCGGGAGATGATTCCCCTCTCCGGCAGGGTGCCGGAGGCGATCTCCAGAATCCCCCGAGATGGGATTGGCGGCGGCGGCGTCTCAGTAAGGTTTTCCGTATCGTGGCTCTCGGTACTGGGGGTTTCGCGACGAAGGCTTTAAGTAGGCGGAAGGGCAACGCGGGGGGACACACGAGGGCCCCACACACCAGGGTCGCGCGGCCAGGGGCTGGGCCGCGCCGCCCTGTTGTGGTGGCGCCTCGTGGCCCCACTTCCTTTCCCCCTCGGTCTTCTGGAAGCTTCGTGCAAAAATAGGACCCTGGGCGTTGATTTCGTCCAATTCCGAGAATATTTCCTTTGTAGGATTTACTGAAACCAAAAACAGCGAGAAAACAACGAAGCGGCTCTTCGGCATCTCGTTAATAGGTTAGTGCCGGAAAATGCATAAATACGACATATAATGTGTATAAAACATGTAGATATCATCAATAATGTGGCATGGAACATAAGAAATTATCGATACGTCGGAGACGTATCACGCCTTTGCAACCGTTGCACTACATGCCTTCAAGCTAAGTCCACCACCAACCCTTATGGTCTTTACACACCATTACCTATTCCATATGCACCATGGACCGATATTAGCATGGAGTTTGTACTAGGGCTGCCTCGCACCAAACATGGTCATGATTCCATCTTTGTGGTAGTGGATAGGTTCTCTAAGATGGCACATTTCATACCTTGCCATAAGACCGATGATGCTTCACACATTGCTCCATTGTTTTTCAGGGAAATTGTCCGCCTACACGGAATACCGGCAAGCATTGTGTCGGATCGAGACGTCAAGTTCATGAGCTATCTATGGAAGTCACTCATGGCAAAGTTTGGAGTAAAGCTCTTATTCTCATCATCCTCCCACCCGCAAACGGACGGACAAACGGAAGTGGTCAATAGAAGCCTCTCAACTCTTCTACGCATACTCGTGAAGAAAAACTTGAAGTCGTGGGAAGAGTGCCTTCCGCATGCGGAGTTCGCCTACAATCGATCCACGCACAAGACAACATCACGGAGGCCCTTCATGATTGTCTACGGCTTCGACCCTCCCACGGCACTCGACATACTACCACTCCCCCTTCATGAGAGGACGAACATGGACTTCGACAAGCGCACCGCCGCCATGAAGAAACTACATGAAGAAACAAGAGCAACCATACAAGAACATGTGCTTCGTCAAGCCAACCGCCTCAACGCCAAGAAGAAGGAAAGAATATTTCAAGAAGGAGACCTCGTTTGGATCCACCTCCGGAAGGAAAGGTTCCCTCATGAACGCAACTCAAAGCTCAAGCCAAGAGGAGATGGCCCCTTCAAGGTCCTCAAACGCATCAACGACAACGCTTACGTCATCGACATCCCGACCTCCAAGTATTTGGTGAGCAACACGTTCAATGTCTCGGACTTGTCACCCTATCATGGAGATGAGGAGAAGCACGAGTCGAGGACGACTCTCTCCCAAGGAGGGGGAGATGATGTAGCCCCGCTCACCGACGACACTACACCAAGACCAACTAGTCCCCCAAGTGGACCGATGACTCGGGCTCGAGTTAAAGCGCTACATGATAAGGTGAACTCGCTCCTCACCACCCTTGATCTCGGTACCCCTTTCGATGGAATGCTACCTCATGCCGACGTACTTTGTGTCATTAGGTACAAGGTGCATCAAGACCCCGGAGAGAAGGACACACCATGGTCAAGGGAAGGCGAGGAGCAGCGGGACTTGAAGATGAGCACGAAGCTGGACTCGACGTCACTCGAAGCGCTCGAAGGAAGAGAGGAAGCTGGCCGGTCCAGGACCCGGTCAACCGGCCCCACAACCGGACCGTCCGGTCCCAGGCCCGGTCAACCGGTCGCCAAACCGGATTTCCCTCGAGCTCGTACCGGAAGCCAACCGGACGGAGATCTGCGACATTTCCGGTTGGCGACCGGTCGACCGGCCCCACGACCGGACCGCCCGGTCACAGGCCCGGTCTGACCGGCCCCAGGACCGGATCTGACGGGAATGCCCCACCAAACTGCCTAAGTTATCCACTTATGTACCTTTTCGCCTTGCTGGCCATGTAGGCCTATATAAGCAACCTGGACCCCTCCCTTACCCCTTAGACATAATTTTGAGCTTAAACCAACTTTGAGCTTAGTCTCCCTAGGGTTAGCATCCATCTTGTGGACAAGCATCCCTTTGTAATCAAGGCACTCCTTGTTGTTGATTTGGATATTGTTGAGTGAGATTCTAGTGCAAGT
Source organism: Lolium rigidum (assembly GCF_022539505.1). NCBI lineage: Eukaryota > Viridiplantae > Streptophyta > Magnoliopsida > Poales > Poaceae > Lolium > Lolium rigidum. Next base: position 126,268,380 of record NC_061512.1, read on the forward strand.
CACTCTCTCTCCCTCACCAATCTCTTTTCTCCAACACCAATCTCTCACCGGGAATTCTGCCGCGTGCCTCTCCCGGGTGATTCTATTGGCGTGGTCCATCGAGCCACGGGGGTAAGTATCGAGTGTATCGGGTTGGTGTGCGTGCGTGAGAACCGGCGTTCCTCGTGTTCTTCGTGTTCCTCCCGCTCTCCCACCTCTTTCCCCTTGGATCTTGGGTCAAATCGCGAGATCGGGCCAAACCCTAGATCTCAGATCTCATCACAACGAATTCTATACTAATCCTAGTCTCATACGTTTACAACTCTATCTCTAACAAATTGGAGAGATTTCCTTGTGTTTTATGTGGTGGAGATATGAAGATCTCATTTAACTCTTGGTTGAACAAATTAGATAGTACGAAAGGTTTTGGTTAAAGTGGACAAGATGTAGCCATCCATCGAATACGAGTACAGTACTAGCTACGCAGACAAGCTAGTAGTTTTGATGCGTATTAGTGTCCCGTGTCTGTGTTGTAGCTGTGAGTATCAACATGTAAAGAAGTTAAATTAGCAACTGTATTGTTAGAGGACCCTGGACCTCATCCTCTCCCGCTACAGTAGCTGAGAGGGCGATTTTCTGAAGCTTCTTGTCGTCGCCTTCGCCCTCGGAGATCTGCTGGTTCCCTCCCCCTCGCTGGCCGCTGCGGCGGCGAGAGGGTGGGCGAACCCAGGATCCCGATGTATACATAAGGTAGGGTCGGGTAGTTCGCCGGCTGGCGGCGCTGTGGAGGAAGGAGCGCGGCTGGAGCGGAGGCGGTGGTCTTCTTCCCTGGCGGTGGAGCTCCAATGGGGTTCTGCAGCTGGTCGTTTGCCTCGTCCTTGCCCGTATCTGCCTGGAGCTACTGGGTGAGTTCTCCCCTGTCCATCGTCCGAGTAGCGGTGGCGTTGGGTTGTGTTCTGTTTGAAGAAGCTGCTGATTTGAGCCATGGCATCCGAGTGGACGGAGCGCGGTGGAGGCTCTTCGGCGTTCGAGGACCGGCGACTTCCCGTCCGCTAGGGGAAACCTCTGATCCAAGGCTGAAGGGAGTTGGGGTGGCGGCGCGCCGCCGGCACGTCTCGCTCGGCGTTGACGAAGACGAGATCCAGAGGGACCTTATTGTAATTTTGCTTTCCGTTCTGGGTCTATCTGTAAGATCTGTGGCTTAATATATTAGCTCTTTTTCCCAGCAAAAAAAACATGTAAAGAAGTTGCATAGAAGTATCAGCCAAAATATGATCTAGACAAAGCTATGTGTGGATTAAAATACCGACAAAAATAAAATTTTGTTGGTAGAAAGCATGGCAGTATGTTGCCATGTTAAGTCTTAGACTTGGTATGATGCTTGCATTTTTCTAGATTATTTTTGAGAGAACATGCCCTTTATTAATTAAACACATCAATACAAAGAGTTGCCTGGATGGAAGGCATTTTTCTTTCTTTGGTAACTGACGTGCCTATTAATAACGAAGGGTTTGTGTGACTTCTTCAATTTCAAAATCTTTCAGCTTGGTCACTCTCAAAATCTTTCGGCTCGATCACTCGAAGGTGCTCATATGATAGAGTGTGTGCCCACATTCATAAGGATGAGTGTACGTCATATTTGTGAACATCTTCTTGGGGAAAAGGAACAAGTGGTTTTGATGCGTACGAATGGCCGGTGTGTGCTGTGTGTGTGCTGCAGGAGGGAGCATCAACACCTAGAGAAGTTGCGTACAAGTATCGGCAGAAATATGATTTGGACGAAGCTATAGGGATTAAAGACTAAAAAATTAAAATTTGTTTATGGAAAGCATTCTAATGTTTTTTTTTGCGAAACACACTACAATCAAAGACGCTCATACATACGCGCACACTCACCCCTATGAACGCACACACGCACACGCTACCCCTATGAGCACCTCCAAGAGACTGCGTTGAAGAACTGATCCGGCAGGTTTTGAGATTGACGAAGTCACCACAAGCGCCTCGCTGTCGACGGGAACATCGTCTCCCACTAAAAAATATTCCGCCTTTATGAGACACCAAAATGTTAAATCTGGGATTTGAACTCTGGTGGGCTTGGAGTGCCACTGCTCTCCTAACCATCCAACCATAGGTTGGTTCTCAGGAAAGCATTCTAATGTGTTGCCATGTAGAACAATTTTGGCTAATCATCATGTCAAGTTGAGCACCCAATGCTAGGTGTGTGCTATAGGAGGGAGGATCAACACGGAAAGAAGATGCGTAGAAGTGTCGGTAAAAATATGATATGGAAAAAAACTATGGGGGTTAAAGTACTGGCAAAAAAATTAAATGTGGAAAGAAGTTGCGTAAAAGATCAATGTGCCTCTTTTAGCGGAGTATTACACAGATGGAGTCCTTTAGCAATGTGCCTCTTCTAGAAAAGTATTATGGCACGGGTGCTAACTTCTTGAAGCACAATGGAGATGGATTGAAGGTTAAAATTAGATTCCAAGAAGCCCTTGATGCGTTGTTCGGTTAATCTATTTCCCAAGTGGAATGGGGTGGATTTGGAAGGATTTTTATTTCGATGAGATTCAATCCCCTCAATCCATACCAATCCACTTAATCCCTAGCAAATCAAACATGGCCTCAAGGGATTGAACACGAGCAACTAAATGTATCCCAAAATATAAGAAAGTTTTAGTAGGCTATTAAGCATACCAAAACGTCTCATAGTTTGGGACATAGGTGATACTTGTGTAGATAGACTTGCATTGGAGAGAAAAAAATGGATTAGATAGGTGGAATGAAGTTGGTGTTTGGTGTTGAAATATTGGGCCCATTTTTAGTGGCCCAAATTAGATTTCAGTTTTTCCTATAAATCTCAAAGCCCACATAGTGGCTGCCTTTTGAGTTTGAGCCCAAGTTGGTGGCAGCTCACTAGGGAGTGGCAAGAAATGGGAAGTTTAGTCCCACATGGAAAGTTGGGAGGAACTTAGACCACCTTATAAGGTGGGTTGTTTCACCACTAGTAAGTGAGTGAGAATAGGAGTGGTACACGCGCGCGCTCTCCTCCTACTCGCTCGTCTCGACTCGACACGACACGACACGACACGTCACGTCACGACGCGCCGCGCCGCGAGCCAAGACTTTCCTTACTTTTTGCAGCTCAGGAAAACGAACAGAGTCCTAGACGGACTTGCAGCTCAGGAAAACGAACAGAGTCCTAGACGGACGCGTCGCAGTTAGTCGGTTCGGGTCGCTCCCGGATCGTGGGCTATCTGTAACCGACTCGAAACGTTCGTGCGACGTGGGCGTGGCCCACGTTGCCTAGGGCTTCCCGAGCCTATATAATCTCTTGCCCGTCTACCGCAGAAATATACTGAATACACGAGTTAGCGTTTCCACCTCTCTCTGCTTGCGCCGCCATCGTAGCCTACTCCATCCCGCGCGCCGACGTGCATCGGCGAACGGGAGAGCAGGTCTCCGGAACCGCTCGTCCTTGCGATCCTGTACGGGAGAGGGCGAATTAGGTTTTTGGGAAGCGCTCTGCGCGACTGCTCAAGCTCTTCATCACGGGTCGCCTTCCGTCCAAGTCGGGCGGTGCTGCCTACCGTCGTCTTCAACGCCGTCTACTTCGACCCGTCATCCCTATCATCAATAATGTTGTCATCAACAACGTTACTGCTGCGACATCATCTGCTACACCTCCACCACCACCTCCACCAGATCGGTACGTGCGACATATCTCGATCTGTTTAGCGATGGATGCTTTACCGTTTGCGTTGCTGCTACTCATGTTGATTAATGCATCTAGTATGTTCGAGTTTCACATGTTAGTAGTTGCTGTCGTTATGTTTTATATTCTGGAATTAATCATGGAAATTGTGCCTAATTTTCCAACAATCCAAAAACCTAATTGTAGGCAATTTCCTGAGTTAACAATGGCTGGTTTTTCCGATGCACTGAGGCCGCATAAGTTTACCGGTGTGCACTTTAAGAGGTGGCAGGTTAAGGCCATGCTCTGGCTTACTCATCTGAAAGTGTTCGAAGTTACTGATGGTTTACCTGAAGGAACTATATCTGACCAAGATCAGAACAAGTTCAAGGAAAACAATACTCTCTTCGTCGGATGCGTTCTAAGTATTCTTGCTGATCGTCTGTGTGATGTGTACATGCACATAACAGATGGTAAAGAGCTCTGGGATGCACTGAATGCTAAGTTCGGTGCAACCGATGCAGGCAGTGAACTGTACATCATGGAGAGCTTCCATGACATCAGGATGGTTAACAACCGTTCTGTAGTCGAACAAGCTCATGAGATACAGTGCATTGCGAAAGAGCTTGAACTCCTTAAGTGTGCCTTACCTGACAAGTTTGTGGCTGGATGCATCATCGCTAAGTTGCCCCCTTCATGGAGGAATTTTGCCACAACTCTCAAACACAAGAGACAGGAGATATCGGTTGAAAATCTGATAGCATCTCTTGATGTTGAGGAGAAAGCTCGGAGCTAAGGATAATACCGAGAAAGGAGAGGGTCAGTCTAGCGCCAACATGGTGCATAAGAAACCCTACAGCAAGAACAAAGGGAATAACAAGCCCTCCTTCAATAAGCCTATGAAGACTACAACCTTCAAGAAGAAGAAGATGATAAACAAAGCAGATCTGAGCTGCTTTACATGTGGAGAGACTGGTCACTTTTCTAAGGATTGTCCAGAGAGGGCAGACCGCAAGAAAAAGGCGAGGCAAGTCAACACGGTGACAGCTAGCAATGCTGATGGGTACGGTAATCTCTTTACTGTTCTTTCGGTGTTTCAATCTCCATGTTGGTGGATTGATACATGTGCTAATGTTCATGTGTGTGCTGACATATCCATGTTCACTTCTTACCAGGTCGCCCGGGATTCTTCCGTCTTGATGGGGAATGGGTCACATGCTTCTGTTCGTGGTGTTGGCACGGTAGATCTGAAGTTCACTTCGGGGAAGATCGTGCAGCTGAGGAACGTGCAGCATGTCCCTACTATGAACAAGAATCTCGTTAGCGGCTTCCTTCTATGCAGAGATGTGTTTAAGGTTGTTTTAGAGTCGAATAAAGTAGTTGTTTCCAAGTTTGGGCAATTTATTGGTAAAGGCTATGAGTGCGGAGGCTTGTTCCGCTTTTCGCTTTCTGATTTCAGTAATAAGGCTGTGAACCATATTTGTGGCAATGTTAGTGATGATACCAGTGTTTGGCATTCTCGTTTATGTCACATTAATTTTGGTTTAATGTCTCGGCTATCCAGTTTTAAGTTTAATTCCGAATTTCACCATTGCCAAAGGTTCTAAGTGCCATAGTTGTGTGCAATCAAAGCAACCTCGGAAGCCTCACAAGGCGGCCGAGGAGAGAAACTTGGCACCTCTAGAACTCATATATTCTGATCTATGCGAGATGAATGGTGTGTTGACAAAAGGTGGAAAGAGATATTTCATGACATTGATTGATGATGCGACTAGATTTTGCTATGTTTATTTGTTGTGAACTAAAGATGAAGCTTTAGACTACTTTAAAATTTATAAGGCCGAAGTTGAAAATCAACTAGAGAGAAAGATCAAGCGTCTTAGGTCGGATCGTGGTGGCAAATATTTTCCTAAAATCTTTGATGAATTCTGTGAGGAACATGGCATTATTCATGAGAGGACGCCTCCCTATTCACCCCAATCAAACGGGGTTGCCGAGAGGAAAAACCGCACGCTGACTGACTTGGTGAATTCCATGTTAGCCACTCGCTGGTTTATCTAAGGCATAGTGGGGGGAGGCTTTATTGACTTCATGTCATGTCCTGAATAGAGTTCCTAACAAGAATAAAGATAAAACCCCTTACGAGGAGTGGGCTGGGAGAAAACCATCACTTTCGTATTTGCGCACATGGGGATGTTTGGCGAAAGTCAATATTCCAATTACTAAGAAGCGCAAACTTGGACCAAAGACAGTGGATTGTATCTTTCTAGGTTATGCTCCGCGGAGTGTAGGATATAGATTTTTAGTAGTTCAATCCGAGGTACTTCGATATGCATGTTGATACTATTATGGAATCTCGTGATGCAACATTTTTTGAGAATATGTTTCCTATGAAAGATATGCATAGCATTGCTAGAATTTCTACTGAGATAATTCCTGAGTCTAGTACATCTAATGAGTATTTTGAACAATCACATGAGAATGTTACAGAGAAGGATGATAATGAAGCTCCTAAACGGAGCAAGAGACGAAGGGTTGAAAAATCCTTTGGTGATGATTTCATTGTGTACCTTGTGGATGATACTCCCACTTCCATTGCAGAGGCATATGCATCTCCAGATGCAGATGATCGGAAAGAAGCTGTCCATAATGAGATGGACTCGATTCTTTCTAATGGAACTTGGGAGCTATCGAACGACCCCATGGATGCAAGCCCGTGGGCTGCAAATGGGTGTTCAAGAAGAAGCTAAGACCTAATGGTACTATTGAGAAGTACAAGGCGCGGCTTGTAGCTAAAGGCTACACACAGAGAGAAGGCGAAGATTACTTCGATACCTATTCACCTGTCGCTAGACTTACCACCATTCGAGTACTACTGTCCATGGTTGCCTCCTATGGTCTTATCGTTCATCAAATGGACGTAAAGACAGCTTTTCTTAATGGAGAATTGGAAGAGGAAATCTATATGGATCAGCCTGATCGGTTTGTAGTAAAAGGTGAAGAAAGAAAGGTGTGCAAGTTGCTGAAATCTTTATATGGCCTGAAACAAGCACCTAAGCAATGGCATGAGAAGTTTGACAGAACTTTGACTTCTGTAGGCTTTGTTGTCAATGAGGCTGACAAGTGCGTTTACTATCGCCATGGTGGGGGCGAAGGTGTTATACTGTGTTTGTATGTGGATGATATTTTGATATTTGGTACAAACATGAAACTAATACACGAGGTCAAGTCTTTCTTGTCAAAGTGCTTTGATATGAAAGATCTGGGAGAAGCTGATGTGATTCTGAACATCAAGCTTATTAAGAACGAGAGTGGGATTACTCTAACACAATCCCATTATGTTGAGAATATCTTGAGCCGGTTCGGCTATATTGATAGCAAGTCTTCTCCAACACCTTATGATCCCGGTGTGACATTACGCAAGAACCGGAGGATTGCCGTAGATCAATTGAGATATTCTCAGATCGTTGGCTCACTCATGTACTTAGCAAGCGCGACTAGACCCGACATCTCTTTTGCTGTTAGCAAGTTGAGTAGGTTCATGTCAAACCCGGGTACTGATCATTGGCATGCACTTGATAGGGTCATGCACTACCTATGTGGTACAATGAGTTATGGGATTCACTATTCAGGACACCCAGCTGTGCTTGAAGGATATAGTGATTCGAATTGGATCTCAGATGTAGCTGATCTATACGCCACAAGTGGGTATGTATTTACCTTTGGAGGTGGCGCAGTGTCATGGAGATCTTGCAAGCAAACCATATTGACGAGGTCAACTATGGAAGCAGAACTTACTGCTTTAGACACAACCACTGTTGAATCAGAAAGGTTGCGTGAGCTCTTGATGGACTTGCCTGTGGTTGAAAAACTATTCCGGCAATCCTTTTGAATTGTGACAATCAAACTGTAATTGTCAAAGTGAACAATTCTAAGGATAATGCGAAGTCATCAAGATACGTCAAGAGACGTTTGAAGTCTGTCAGAAAATTGCGAAACTCCGGAGTAATAACTGTTACATATATTCAAACAGACAAAAACCTGGCAGATCCCTTTACAAAGGGACTATCACGTAATGTGATAGAAAGTGCATCGAGGGAGATGGGTTTGAGACCCGTTGATGTTACACCATAGTGGTAACCCAACCTTTGTGATTGGAGATCCCGTGAATTAGGACCTGGGAAGAACAAACTAGTGGTTTAATTGAGGAGAGTATTATGTAACCCTCTCTATGTGAAGATGCACAACTCTCAATTGCTGTAAGGCAGGTTGGCAACAAGCCTTAATGTGTTTATGTTGGTTATATAGCAAAGATGCTATCCTACAGAGCATTCTTGAAATAACACACCTATATGAGTCTGATTGTTAAACGTCGCAATCTATGAGATTTGGGTGATCTCTAGTAAACTCATGAAGAGACCACGAAGTATGACGCATATGCTTCACCCGCGGGTAGGCTACTGGCAGCCATGTACTGGTCATGACTTTGAGTGAAACCCTGTTCACGCAAAACTTGCAATTCAAGCCTTAGTCCATTGTTCAAGTGTGAATGGATGTAGCTTAAGGTTCTAGGCGGAAGTTCAACTTAACAGTCTCCGCTGAAACACCGGTATATAAACAAGCAGCGAGTATTGGTAAATCTCTAAATGGGGATTTGAGATCTGGTGGGGGATTGTTGAAATATTGGGCCCATTTTTAGTGGCCCAAATTAGATTTCAGTTTTTCCTATAAATCTCAAAGCCCACATAGTGGCTGCCTTGTGAGTTTGAGCCCAAGTTGGTGGCAACGTTCGTGCGACGTGGGCGTGGCCCACGTTGCCTAGGGTTTCCCGGGCCTATATAATCTCTTGCCCGTCTACCGCAGAAACATACTGAATACACGAGTTAGGGTTTCCACCTCTCTCTGCTTGCGCCGCCATCGTAGCCTACTCCATCCCGCGCGCCGACGTGCATCGGCGAACGGGAGAGCAGATCTCCGGAACCGCTCGTCCTTGCGATCCTGTACGGGAGAGGGCGAATTAGGTTTTTGGGAAGCGCTCTGCGCGACTGCTCAAGCTCTTCATCACGGGTCGCCTTCCGTCCAAGTCGGGCGGTGCTGCCTACCGTCGTCTTCAACGCCGTCTACTTCGACCCGTCGTCCCTATCGTCAATAACGTTGTCATCAACAACGTTACTGCTGCGACATCATCTGCTACACCTCCACCGCCACCTCCACCAGATCGGTACGTGCGACATATCTCGATCTGTTTAGCGATGGATGCTTTACCATTAGCGTTGCTGCTACTCATGTTGATTAATGCATCTAGTATGTTCGAGTTTCACATGTTAGTAGCTGCTGTCGTTATGTTTTATATTCTGAAATTAATCATGAAAATTGTGCCTAATTTTCCAACATTTGGATCCCGTGGGGATTGTGTGATCCCGTCTAGATTCTAGGAATTGAGGGGCTGCCGGTTTACAGTTCACACATTTCATTTCACGCCAAACTTAGAGCAGGTCTAACAGACCCCTTAAAAGGCCCAACCCCGTAAAATAACCGCCGATATACGGGGTATGGCTCTACCCGGCCGTCTAGCAGACCCCGTAAAACAGGCCCCCGCGTCGATTTTTTACAGTTTTGGCTACGGGGTGGCTTTTGGCCCCTTACTTCTACGGGGCGGGAGGCTGAGTACAGGGCCAACCCCTCACTCGTGGCGCGCTGAACTTTCAGAAAATCGCGACGGTTGGAGCAGCCGGGCGCGTGTGCACCTGATGGCGTCGGAGCCGGCACGGGCGGGGAGCGTGCGAGGCGCGACGCGGTGCGAGCGGCAGCTGCGGGTGCAGCCAAGACGGAGATGCAGGGACGCGCGGGCGTGGTGGAGGCGGACGGAGCCGTGGCGGGCGGCTGCGGGCGAGGTCGGGGCGGGCGGCGCGCGGGGCGAGGTCGGGGCGGGCGGCCGCGGGGGCGGGCGAGCGGGGGCGGGCGGCCGCGGGCGAGGTCGGGGCGGGCGGCCGCGGGGCGGGCGGCCGCGGGCGAGGTCGGGGCGGGCGGAGCCGTGGCGGGCGAGGACGAGGCGAGCGCGGGCGAGGGCGGCGGCGGGCTGGGGGCGGAGCCGGTGGCGGCGGGCGGGGCGGCGGCGGGCGGGCGGGGCCGGTGGCGGCGGGCGGGGCGGCGCGGGGGCGGCGGCCGGCCGGGCGGGCAAGACTTGGGGCGAGGGCACGGGGTGGTTGGAGGAGGAAGAAGGAGAGGAGGAAGAAGAGGAAAAAGAAAAAAATTGATTTGGTATATTCTAGGAATATACCCTTTTACAGTTTAGGGATACGGGGTCTGCTAGCTCGTCCGAGTTTTCGGCCGGCGAAAACTGGATACAGGGCCCTCTACTCGCGTTTTAAGGGGCGAAAAAATACGGGGCCTGTTAGACATGCTCTTACACGCTATCCCTCGATACTTAATGCTTCGATGACAGGATAGCAACCCCAAAACATGAACAAACGTTGTGTTTACTCTAACCAGTCACTGCGCACGCTTAGGTATCCGTTACATTCTCAATTCGATAAAGAGGCGGGAATTGAGGGGGGCGCCAGTTTACAATTCACACATTTCACACCGAAACTCACACACTGCCACTCGATACTTGATGCTTCGATGACTTGCGCACTGCGCTGCCTCCCTGGACGGTCTTGGGCTCAATCATACCGCGGGTTGGGCTTGCGGTCCGTTACTCCCCTTCGCAGCCTTGGTCCTTCGCTTCCTATCTTTGGTGTTGTGAGCTAGCTTATATATCCACGGTACAACATGGTTCTTGTTCCTCAGCCACCCAGCAACAGCACCCATGGTTGGCCGTTTTGCTGGATCCTTTTCAACGCAGCACAGTGCTATGCGAATGCATCTTTTTATGTCCTCGACGTCTGGCCCTTTAGCAAACCGTGGGGGAATACAGTTCCCCAAGTTGTTATCAAGCGCATGTTGCAACACCTGCGGAAAGAAAACTCGTTATAGATTGTAAACGTGGCTGTAAAAGAGCTTGGTTGCAACGTCTTGGTATGTACATGCACACATGCTTTACTTACCCACTTAGGCAGAGACTTGCAAATGGCACTGCTTTCTTCGTACATCTCTTCGTACATCTCTGCGGCGATGAGCTCGAGGAGGAGGACACCATAGCTGTACACGTCAGTCTTGACGGAGAATATGTTATGTCTCTTATATTCTGGAGGTGCATATCTTCTGAAAAAGATTGAAATGTAGAGGGACTTCATACCAAAATTAACTCCGAAGCACAAGTAGTACCACTACCGTGGGGCGGGTTCGGTCTTACCGTTCCATCTTCCTAGAAGAAGTAGCTTCCCCCTCCTGGACGGGCGGAGTTAATGTTTCGGACATGAATAAAGAACAAATTTTGGGCACACAGTTGGCGACTAGCTTTATTGCTCCCGGATGTAAAGACATATGGATGACGCCATGCTCGTGTAGATAAACGACACCATCGGCAATACATAGCATAATTTCGGAGCACTGCTTCCATGATAGCTCCTTTCCTTTCGAGGGGTTGCCTGAAAAAGTGGAAAAATGCCAAGACCAATCAATGATCACTCGTAGAGATGGATACTTGTACGGAATGAAATGGGGATTTCAGTTGGAAGAAGCATACCATACATGCGATCCTGTAAACTTTCAATGTAGTAGTCCTGAACCATATAGAGAAATCCTCCGTGATAAGCATATCCGAGAAGTTTCAATATATGGTTATGTTCAATATTTGCCGTGCCACGGACTCGAATTTCATTTTCAGCCAGTGCTATGGTTTCACCATGCCCCACCCTATGTGCTATTGCACGAGCTCCACCTCTTAATTCAACCGGAAAAGCCTATTCAGAAAGTTCATGCTTGTAATGTTGATCGATTATGCTTCTAGAAAAAGGAGGAATTTTGGTAGGCATGACCAAATAATCAATCTTGTAGTTTCAGGCACAAACAGGAATGGTACCGTGTGTGTGAGAGAGAGAGAGAGAGATGTGGCTGTGAAGAACCTAGAGTATCTGGAGCCAAGGAAAATTGTAATAATCCAGATATAGATAAATATCAAATTAACTTAAGGAGTTAACTAAAATTGTCAAGATTAGGATAACCAGCTCAAGATGGAATGCTGAGATCAACTAAATCAGGGTTAATTGCCAATTATTTTTTGAAACCAAGGCAAAAGGTTCGCATGAAAAACATGTCTAGTTAATTGGCGAAAAAGCATGCTAAAACCAAGCAACAAGGGCCAAGGTCAGATGAACACCAACAGGACAAGGCCACACTCACTCTCACCAGAGGGCGAAGCCCACTCAAGGCCTAAGAACAACATGAACATTACAACTCCCGTCGACGGCGAGGCGAAGAACACAAAGACGTCAAGCACACAAACACAAGATAAACAGAGGCACGCTCCATCAACTAGCCGGTGTCCAGTACCGCCGGTGAGAAGATGTCATGACTGATGTCGGAGAAGCAGACCCGGGACGCTCACGCGGAGGTGAAGAGGCCCACATTCCACAAGACTACGCGCCATAAGCAACACCAGACACGCCCACAAACCAACACCCAGAGCAACCACATAGCCCACATGACACAAGGTCAAATACTCTTGATGTTGAAGAATTCTCGAAGCTATCGCCCCAACTTTCGTTGCTCCGTCAAGCCTTGCGTGATCCGCCAAGAACACCTTCTGGAGCCACCTCCCCGACATAGCATCACTCGCTCTCGAGTTGCAACGCCGCACAATCTAGTTGTCCGCAACCCAAGCTGCACATGGCAACTACCCGCATATTACGGCTACCGAACCATGTCTGAGGCCACTGCCGCCTCGACATACTGCAGACCGCCCTCTTTGGGACGCGTCGATGAAACCGACAACCTCGCAGCACTAGCGACACAAAATTGTCATCCAAGCCATGCCACCAACTGCTCACCCCATAAAACTCTTGTCCAGCACGATCATCCACTAGGAGCTGCTGCCCTGACATCCCCCAACCTGACACCAAGAGAAGCACATGCCAACAACTGAATGTAGGCTCTCCAAGACGATGCCTCCAAGAAGGTAGCTACGTTCCTACCGCCGTCCGGGAATCCGGAGCTAAGGGATTCTCACGGAGAGCCCAAGCCCCACAAGGGTGTAGACTGAGCTCCATAGCAAGCGCCTCCAAGTAGGAAAGCGACACAGGTACGCCGCCGCTTCTAGCACTGACAAGTCGGTACTAGGTTTTCACCTCTCCACAAACCCCACCTCATTCAGCATAGCTTCTCTTCCTCGGCATCCACTGAACACCACCTTGTGACATATCTACGCGGCACCTCTTGCTCCAACGGCCAATATCATGACAACTGGTTTGCAGATCCGCGCCCTAGACGTCAAAACCCGCCGACCACAACCACCTCAGTTGGTATAGCCGCCAAGCACATACCTGGGCTAGCCACCCCGGTCTTGTTGCGCACCGCACCGGAGCAACACAACTGACGCGATGGTCGAGACAGCAGCGGACATAGATCAGAGCCGAGCCGCATAATAGCCACCAGCATGTCGCGGCTTGCAGCCTGGGTGTCTCTCCACTGCAGTTCCAGCGGCCGAGACAACACCGAACATAGATAACGCGCGAGCCGCATAGCAGCCACCAGTAGGTGACCGCTTGCCGCCTGGGAGTCGCTAGCGGACCTTCGCGGTGGATCTTGGGCGACCGGGTGCCACCCACGGGAGATGTTTTTCGAAATTCACAGGGTCTAATTGCCGAATTTTAATGTGAAAAAGAGGTAAGGAGCACTAGTACTGGGCAACCCTAGCTGGCGGTCACCCGCCCAAGCTAAAGGGAGTGGTTAGTTTTGGACAAAGGAAATATTCCATTTTAGGCATATTTTAAAATGTAGTGATTGCTATTTTTGGAAAGTTTTGCATGCATGTGGAATAGGACGAATCTGTTTATGTAAGCGAGAATCTTTGAGAAATCGAACATTTAAAATGTTTTATCTCACAAATGACAACTCCGATTTCAAATCCGTTTTCACCTATGAACCGGTCTCGACGAGATCTTCGAAACTAGCACCCATGTTAATATGTTTAGACAAACTTTTTTTTCCGTGCTAAAAGTTATCAACCCCGAAATACGGAATTGATCAACCGTAAATTTAAAAACTTACCAACACGAAAAGTTAATTTCGTACAAATTATTTTGAAAAAATAGTAATATTTGAAATTTAAATTTATGGTAAAATTTCCTTTTTTAGCAAAAAAAAATTGACTAATTTGTTTATACACGGAAAATTCTGCATGCATGCACTAGCAGACAGATTCGCTGATGTCAGCGAAATCTTTTCCAAATTTGAATATTCAAAAAGTTTTAACTTTCAAATGACAACTTCAAATTAAGATTCGCTTTCACCAATAAATATGTCTCGACGAAATGTTCAAAACTAGCACCCATGTTAATATGTTTCGACAACTTTTCTTTCAGGCTAAAAGTTATCAACCCTAAAAAAACATCATTTATCAACCCGGTGCCCCGTTATCTATCAACGGTAAAATATAAAAACTATCAACCCTAGAAAGTAAATTTTGTTTAGGATACATTTTTTTAGCTTACAAGCTATCAACCCGGTGCTCCGTTATTTATCAACGGGAAATATAAATAACTATCAACCCTAAAAAAATAAATTTTATTTAGAATATTTTAGCAACATTTTTTAGCTTACAAAGCTATTAACCCGGTGCCCCGTTATCTATCAACGGTAAAAGCTATCAATCCTAGAAAGTAAATTTTGTTTAGGATACATTTTTTTATCTTACAAGCTATCAACCCGGTGCCCCGTTCTTTATCAACGGAAAATATAAATAACTATCAACCCTAAAAATTAAATTTTATTTAGAATATTTTAGCAACATTTTTTATCTTACAAAGCTATCAACCCGGTACCCCGTTACGGTAAATATAAATAACTATCAACCCTAAAAAGGTTAATTTTATTTAGAATATTTTAGCGACTATTTTTGTGTGTACAAGCTATCAACCCGGTGCACCGTTATTTATCAACGGTAAAAATAAATAACTATCAACCCTAAAAAGTATTTCATTTAGAATATTTTAGCGACTCTCTTTTAGTTTACAAGTTATCAATCCGATGCACCGTTATTTATCAACATCAAAATATAAATAACTAAAAACCCTAAAAAGTATTTAATTTAGAATATTTTAGCGACTCTTTTTTAGTTTACAAGCTATCAACCCGGTGACCCGTTATTTATCAGCGGTAAAAATAAAATAACTATCAACCCTAAAATTTAATTTCATTTAGAATATTTTAGCGACTCTTTTTTTACAAGTTATCAACCCGGTGCCCGGTATTTATCAATAGTAAATTTAAATACCTAGCAACCCTAAAAAGTAAATTTCATTTAGAATATTTTAGCGACTCTTTTTTTACAAGTTATCAACCCGGTGCCCCGGTATTTATCAACGGTAAATTTAAATACCTAGCAACCCTAAAAAGTAAATTTTATTTGCAACTCAAATTCGATTTTTTAGCTTACAACTTAAAACAGTACTTAATTTGAGTAGCAAGTGGTAGTTCATTTGAGTTGCAAGTGGATCCCCACCCGTTATTTCTCCCCTAAAAACCACTAGCTCGAGAAAGGGAATTATAAAAATTAATCCAAAAAAAGCATGAATCACCGTACGAAAATAACAAAAAAGTGGAATTGCAAAAAGAGAATTGTCAAAAGGGAATTGTAAAATGGGAATTGTTCAAAGGGAAACATTAATTAGCGTACCAAATAACCAATTAAAAGGGAATTGCAAAATACTCCATGCACATGGTCCGATCCAATCATTCATTCATCTACGCATGTGCAGGTGCATAGCATGCAATCAGCGTGTGAGTGTGCATGTGCATGTGCAAGGTGATTAGTAAGAAAGGAAGTGGCATGTGGATGTGCATTGCCGCATGTGAAAAGGGATTGCAGAAAATGATAAAATATGCATGGCTGCATGTGTATTAGTGGAGTTTGCATGTGCATGTGCGATTAGTGCGGGATTACATACAGAAAACGACAAAAAAGAGACAACAGAGAAAAGAAATTAAATTACGCGTCCGCGTGAGCGCTTCGCGCACGGAAACGACCTCGCTCGCGGTCAAACGCGAGGGAGGGAATCTGACTAGTACTACAAGCTGTTGACCAGAGCCATCTGTTCTGGGTTAATGTCCTATTTATACGCTTCACTGTTCCTTCCTTGTTATTATATGGTAGGTAGAACTGAAGATACATGGAATTAAGCAACAAACAGAGAAAATTGCCAAGCAAGAAATTATGTTAGGTCATATAATTTTCACAAACCACTCCACTAGTTGTACAAATATGGTGTGATGTTTCTAGGAGGCTAGGTGAATGATGATAAGTTTTGGAAAGCATAAATAGCAAGATAGGCATATGGGTTACCTTGTACGATCTAGAATCACTGTCCCGTTGAAGTTTATCTCTTTCTGATAAGTCCTTTATCATGTCCTCCAGCTGAGCATCACTGCAACTTGAGGAACCTGTTGCAAGAGCAAAAATTATACATATAGAAATGCGGAAAAGTAAGAAAATCGTCGCTACTGAATAAGCTACTTAATTCTTCAACAGCTAAGTGCCAGGTAATGGTGCGGACTTTTTAGAACCTATGATGCGTCCATGTGATGCAGATTTTCTGTTCAGAAAGAGTGATATAAGCGATCTTACATGAATAATACCCCCCTTTCTCCTCTTTTCTTGAGCTGTCATAAGTTTCCTCCTGAAACAAGTACAGATTAAGAAAAAGAAACAAAGAAGACTCGAAAACCTTAATTTCTTCATAAAGTGGTGTATAAACAGTTTTCCGTATGAGTCAACGGAGATGGAAAACTTACATCACTGGCATGGTTTGGCCTTACCATGCCAGAACCATCTCTTTTCTCTTTCACATTGTCCCGTGTCTCGTCTTTTTTGTCCCCTTTTCCATTTTCTATTTTCCTCTCATCATCTATATTTTCTTCCACGTCTTCATTTTCTCTCTTCTCTCTATCGTTCTGTGTGTGCTTCTTTTCTTCTTCAGTTTGTTTCTTTCTCTCGGCATCTGTTTTTTCTTCTAAAACTTTCTTTCCCCTCCGTTTCTCTTGGTCGGCCTCCTTCCTTTCAAATTTTCCATTTTCTCCTTTTCTCTTGTCATCCGTGGCCGTGTACAGAGATGAAGTCAAGATGTCCTAGAATAAATTGGTTAGATCGGATATTTGTTCAGTAACTAGCATATCTAAATAGTAGATACTCCCGAAACGTGATTTGTATACCCATGGAAGCATAGATATTGAAAAGTAAGGTCTTCTTTACAAAATTCATTGGTGATACATATTTATTTATTTATTCTTTGGGAAAGAAATGGTGTCGCTTTCATGTTGATCTTTTCGACAGAACAAGGGAAAGCATAGGTACGATTGAGGGCGTCAGTTGAAGTGAGGTCATTGCAAATTGTGCAAGGTCCATACTATGAAAGATATTCGTGTTTGCGTCATACCGCTTCTTGGACATGTGGTTGACCGTGAGGAACTGGGCAAGCCTGGACTTCTCCTGGCAATCCCTGATTGGACTAAGGGCTTTTTCCATGGAATTTCCGAGATTACGCAGTGACCTGCACATGCCTGAACCCATGATGTTTGTGTTGTTGTCAGCTGAGGTGACGATATCGCAAATTATCTCCGCGTTCTCTCGAATAATGGAGCACAGCTCCTTACTATCCTCAACCGTCTCGAGCACACCCTTGATCAAGCTGGGAATGGTGCGAGAGCAACAGGGCTTTTTGGTGGGGGTTTTGATTTGGGGTCGGTTGGTTTGAGCTGAAATGGGTGCTACAACAAAACGGACTGGTTCGGTGCGGGCTACAACGGTGCGGCTTGGACTCAAACCACAAAATCAAAAACAGGCTGAAACCCACGGCAGGCGAACTATCAAAATCATATATTTACATATATATCAAAATCATACGTCATGTGTATTGGTAGGCAAACTTGAATAAAGTTTCTGGAATTTCTGGAATAAAGATAGTGCATGATTAGCTTCTGGTAGATTTTTTTGGCAACCAGGTATTGGCCGGTTAAGTTTTGCTGGAGTAATTGTACATACTTGCTTGTTAGTCAATGATGCCTTGTCCATATCCATATTTCGAACATGAACGAATATTGATTAGTTGCTTGATGCATCGGACAAAGATGTTGTAAATTCTTACTACCACCTAGAGTAAGTGGGAATTGTGCCTGGCCTTCGCTTATTAGATTAGCTTGTAGGATTTATTATTTAAATGCATAATGTAGATGCATTTCATTCCACGTAATCGTTCCTTCAGCATAGATCTATCTATGTACCTTATATTGCACATTTTGGTTCATCTCTAGCACTTCGCGGTAGAAAAGTTATAATTTGTGTTATGACAAGTAGCATGGAAAACCTATAATTTATGCCTAGCTATTTCTGTAGTATGACAATCACTAGCATATATATGATTGATGTTATTTATTTTGACAGCTAGGCTTGTTAAGATCCGGCTGGTGATGCTGTTGATGCAACTTCCACGATCAAGTAATAGAAACAAATAAGATTCAAAAAGCTTAATTTCTTCGGGTGTAAACAGTTTTCGACGAGTAAAAGGAGATGGCCAACTTACATAACTGGAATCTTTTGGCCTTACGAGGCCAGGACCACCTGTTTTTCCTTCCACATTCTCCGGCGTGGTCTGCTTCTTTTTCTTTCCCTTCACATTTTCCTTTTTTCTCCTCTCATCATCTATTTTCTTATCCACATCTTCATATTCTCCCCGCTTCTCTATGTCGTTCGGTGTGTCCTTATGTTTCTTTCCTTTTTCAATTTCTTTTTTTCTCTCAGCATCTGTTTTTTCTTCCACATCTTTGTTTCCTCTCCGCTTCTCTCCGTCGGCCTCCTTCCTTGCACATTTTCCATTTTCTTTATTTCTCTCGCCTTCATGGCCATGACAGGATATGGAGTCAAGATGACCTAGAATAAATTCGTTAGATCTGACCTTTTCCTCTGTAACTAGCATATCTAAATAGTAGATACTCATGAAACATAATTAGAACTGCCCATTGGCGTGCATACATATTGAAATGTAAGATGCTCTTTAGAAAATTCATTGGTGATGCATATTAATTTATTTATTGGGAAAGAAATTGCTGTTGCTTTTGGTGATTGATCTTTCCGAGAGAACAAAGGAAAACATAGGTTACCTGTCGAGGGCGCCGGTGGATGTAACTTCATCCCAAAGCCCGCAATCGTTATGGTATTCATCATATTCTGGTCTGCGTCCTTCAGCATTTTGTTCATCTGGTCGGCCGTGAGGTGATGGGAAACCGTGGACTTCTCCTGGCAATTCTTGCTGAGATTAAGGACATCTTCCAGGGCGTTTTCTAAATTCCGCAGTGCCCTGTACATGCACGGAGGGATTATCTCCGTATTCTTGCCAGCTGGGGAGAGGATATCAGCAAGTGCCCCCACGTTCCGTTGAATATTGGTGCACAGCTTCTTATTCCGGTCAACCGTCTCGTGTGCATCCTTTATCTTGCGCGCAAGCCCGAGGATCTTCGTCACCATGTTCAGCATGTCCATTTTATCTGCAGAGTAAGCGCAATCGACACAGTAAGTGAATAAGCATCTAAGTTAAACAAGTAATTTCTGTGCTACCAGTAATCAGTCAAATGCATCAAGCGTAGACCCGCCACGCATCTTCTATCCTGCGCGGGAGCCGGTGGGAAGTGGCGGATCTGGATGCGTGTCAAGATGGCGACGGGGACAGGGATGACCGGGGATGACTCCACCGTCCCCTCCCCGATCCCCACCGGTACCCATCCCCGCCAGTCCCCGCTAGCCTACCAGGGGGAAAACAGCCCCCATCCCCGCCAACAACGGGTACCCGATGCCCGTCGGGTATCCACGGGGATACCCATGCAATCGACCAAGGTCGAGCTCGATGCCGACGACAAGGTGATTCAATGAAATGACGCCGACCTCGGTCTTGTCATTGATGTGCCGGTCTTTGCTAAATCGGGCAACTATGTACTTAATCAATGAAATGGCCGAAGTGTTTCATTAAAAAATGTAAAAAAGAAGAGAAATGGCCGAAGTCTTGGATTGAGTTGCAAGAATGAGCCTACTCGTCGGGTGTCGATTCACGAGCAGTGGCGGACCCAGCCCAAAAATCTAGTGGGGGCCTTAGTGAGTGGGGGCCTTATTACTTGGCTAAGTGGGGGCCCAAATAGTAAAATAGTAGGCTTCAAAGCTGTAAAAGCAAAAATTGACTGGGGGCCTAGGCCCCCACTTGGCTCAACGTGGGTCCGCCCCTGTTCACGAGCACCTATCAAGAAGAGAAATGGGGAGAATGAGTGATCCCTCTGAGCAAACTCCTCGGGGGTGGGGGGGGGAGCTCAAGACCCACTCTTTGTTTGGTGTGGGATTCAGCTGCCTGGATGGTGAAGTCGTCGACCAGGTTGGGGCGCACCCTCAGGGCCAGCGTGTGTGGCACTGGTGGAGGTTGACATATCCGACTAAGGCTCGGGGTGGAGGCTCAGAAGCAAGATTCGGACGAGTGGTATGGTCTAGGTGGTAGCCAAAAGGGCAACGACGCCCTCGAGCGTCGTTTTCCCTTCACGAAGGCATTGTTGCAATGAAGCTCCTGTCCCTACCCATAGGTCAACTTCAGGGAAACCCTTGATCCTTACGATCGGATGATGGTGGTATTTTTGCATCGATGTCCCTCTTAGAGCTTCGTAACGGTGCTGCATTCGGTCGCTTTGGCGGTAAATCTGGATGCTCGGTTGGTGCACTGTCTTGTCATTTATGTGCCGGTCTTTGCCCGATTTTCCATAATAAATCGGGCAACTATCTACTTAATCAATGAAACGGCCGAAGTTTTTTCTTTCTGCATTAAAAAAATGCATCAACCGTGTCTATCACACTAGAATACACATCAACATTGCATGAGTGCAGTCATTAGCATGTGGTTCTATGTGCGAATGTAATTTTACTTATTCCTTGAGGCACTGATTAGGTGGGACCCACATGTAAGGCAACGCCAAGGTCATATATGCTAGAGGGAAAATGTGCATGGGTCTTTCGCAAAAACCACAACGTCACATGTCAGCTTTGGATTAATTTTATACATATTTACTCCCCAACTACAGGTTTTAGAACTCTGAATCCTTATTTACAAGTTACGGGGGCTAATTTGCACGTTCTAAACAAGTGATTAGGCGGGTGTTCATCCGATTAAATTTACGGTCAGACAGAATGTTAAACTGGCATTCAATTAGAATAATCAGGCGGATGGAGTTGATGCATGTGCCGTTTGACATGGAATCACTGGTACTAGATACCGCGCTTAGCCCGACACTGCCAAACCACTGATGATCAATTTTATACTACACCTGACTAGCATGCAAAAGCTCTTTAGACAACATTTAGATAAAAATGTTTTTTATTGGAATCCTAGTTAGTGCCAGGCCAGTGATCTTTCCTTAATATAAATTAACTAGTTTCTTTCTGCACAACGTTGTATTGTATCTCCTTTTCGATAAGAAGCCAGACGCAACGCAGGACCTTTAAACACACAGCCGTGGATCTCACCATATCAACACCTATTGCTTCCTGATTGCGGGGTAACTTAGATGAGTTCATGCCATGGATCAATCTACGGAAATCTAAATGCATGTCCACCCTTTCGTTATCAGCCAAAGAACGGAAAATAACACACAAGTTCTGTATGAGATTTCTCCTGTTTTGTGAGGTTAACAACAGATCGGAGATAATTAGAAGAGCTTAATTTGTGCTCTGCAAATCTTACAGAAGAAAGCATAGGAACAAGAACGACATAATTTTCCTTTCAAAAGAGGGCTGAGGCTCCAGATTTCACAATGAAATCTGAAAGCACCAGGTCATTTGTTTTACGCATCTGATTTAAGGTGAACCAGGGAACCCAAAGAAAGAGAAGCGGAAACCTAAACACGAGAGCGACAATCTGGACGGAAACTCTTGCTGTTGCTGGCCACACAAATTAAAGTCAAGACATACATAGAAGCTAAAGTTCAACGAAAAACTAGATCGACAAGAAGAACGGAGTAGGGGGAATTGCTAACCTCGACAACAGTCTGGAAAGGGGGAGAGCGTCTCTCTCGAGGGCAAGATGGAGGCTTCAAATGACTAGAACAGTTTGTTTCGGGCGAGGAGAGTCGATTTGTTTCGAGTGTCTCTTCTCCTACTGGTGGAGTAGGTGGGAGTGCCCTCTGTCTAGGTCTCTGAGTATGAGAGACTCCTTGGTGGGACGTTGGTTTATGTACTGCTGATCGCCCCTACCCTACGCGTTTCCCCCACCACCCTTTGCCCGAAGTTTCTCCGAGCGTGACCGAAAAGAGCATGAAAGAAAACGTGTATGGTAGTACCTCAGCGGGGTTACCATCACAGAATCGAAGCAGGAAAGGGCTACATCTTCTTCCATCGAGGAGGCACACATATTACACATAGCAGCAAGTCCATCAAATGAATCCACTTCTACAGACAAATCGCCTTCCAAGTTCCAATGGAGTGGCAAATGGCCACCGGGAAGGCCGGAATGTCAACATCTCTAGACAAATGCCAGATGGTGTATACCGAAGTCAAACACATCATTCATATGGAACAGGAGAACAAATCTGTGCAGCAAGAATAACAGGAATGAACATCTGCAAACCTGTCAACTTGTCGAGGAAACGATACGTGGCCATTGGACAAGTACAGTAATCCATCATGGTACAAGACAAGGGTCAGATGAAGCGGAACGAGCATGGCAACATGCAGGATTCTTGGATTGGAGAAGAAGGAATGATGGCATTCGAATCGAGAAAGTGCGGCTACATCACCGGAGGATGAACGCTGACCGGAGAAATAGGACCGATGGAGTAATATTTTGATATATTTAAGAGTAAGTATCCATACACAAGGCAGATACAAATCTATTTCGTGCTATACATACAACATATTTGACTTTAATGTCCTTGTGAAAAGCTTTTTTAGCATTGAAATTTATCTTTTTACACATGTCACAAAAAATGTCGATTTTTTCTGAAACAACTTTATGAGCACGTAGATTTTTTTTATCAAAAAAAGCCATTTTCAAGATGGAACAGAATAAAGCTCCGGGACCAAATGATTTTCCTGCTGAGTTTTATCAGACTTTTTGGAAAATCATAAAAGTCGACCTTCTACAGATGTTCGGCGTCTTACACGCTGGACAGTTAGAATTATTTCGTATAAATTTTGGTGAGGTAATCTTTTACCTAAGGTTAAGAAGGCAGAAAGGATTCAACAGTACATACCTTTTAAACGTAAGTTTCAAGATTTTCATGAAAGTGGTCACCATTAGACTAAACTAGATGATGCCCCGCGCGTTGCTGCGGAAATTTTGGAAATAAAATTCTATGTACAACTTGAGTTAAACATTTGGTTTAACAAAAAACTTTGAAAGCTCAGCATAATAAGATATTTTTTAACCAATTACATCCATTTATAATCAATGAAATACTACTATTGACCAAAAATGATTCGAACAAAGTACATGAACTTTGGATGTACTGGGGAAACAGATACATTCAGCTATAATGAATGAAATGCTATTTTTGACAACAGAATGTGCTCAGACAACCAAAATAAGACATGAAAGGTCATGTATTTAGATACTACCTAAGACTTGGTTAAATATGAGTGGGGAGTGACAGTTCGAGCACAAAGCCAGCTGTCTATCCAGTTAAATATATATAAAAAAACTCTCGGTATTACTGTCTTTCCTACACACAAACACAAAGAATAGCATTCGTATAAAATTAATTAGCTGTAATTTAGTACCGTCAGGAACATTAGCATGGTAAGACTAAATTGCAAAGTTGAAAGCAAACACCGGTAAGTAGTAGAAACATGATCACATCAAGTATGAAGTGCAACTCTCTGCAAAAAAAAAAGTTGTGTAAAGTCAAACTAACCATCCGAGGCCTAGCCTTTATATTTGAGCAATGCATATAGATAATAGAAGCTAATTGGTAAAAGGGAGCTGCGTCAAAGAGAGCATCTAAAACCTGAAGTAACTGATATCTATTAGGATTGACAAACGTGTAAACAGAACAATTCTGAAATAAACAAAAAAATCTAACAGAAACATTAGTGTGAAAAAGTTGCAAAACCAACCACAACAAAACTTACAGGTGAGCCAGCTGGCTAATCACTGAAAAGCAACACTTCTGATACTGCAGTCAAGGAGGTAAATATCAAGACATGTGCAGTACAACACACGGGGGTGATTCTACACTTTTTTTTTTATAGAAAAACAGTGGAGAAAATATCCACAACAGTTCTTAAAATTTACAGAGATATGTATAATGATTCTATATTTGAGCAAGCAGAAGAAAAAACATACAAAAGTGTCGTATTCTTACTTGAAACACCCATTGGCTGGAAATCGATGTGTTTTTTGCAGGCCTGTGCTTATCTCGTTGATGCTCCTCCGATACATCGCTTCTGCAGGTGAAGTATTGGCATTCTATTCTATAGCAATTAACAGAAAAGGGGAGATCACGCTGACGAAATGGGAGGCAAACCTACCAATCAAGCGCAGAAAATATCCACAACAGTTCTTAAAATTTACAGAGATATGTATAATGATTCTATATTTGAGCAAGCAGAAGAAAAAACATACAAAAGTGTCGTATTCTTACTTGAAACATCCATTGGCTGGAAATCGATGTGTTTTTTGCAGGCCTGTGCTTATCTCGCTGATGCTCCTCCGATACATCGCTTCTGCAGGTGAAGTATTGGCATTCTAATATTCTATAGAAATTAACAGAAAAGGGGAGATCAAGCTGACGAAATGGGAGGCAAACCTACCAATCAAGCGCAGCATACCAGCACCAACGGCGGCGAGCCTAGAGCCCTGGACAATCGGGGCTGCAAATCCATCCTGTGATGCAAGTTGTTTTCCAAAGACGAACGCAAACCTGAGCATAGTTGGAGATTGCAGTAACGGAGAAGATACAAAAGACAAGCAGGATCGCTCACGACTCACCAACGGCGTTTGAGATTTTGACAATAGCAGATGCGATGTCAGCCCGCTGCGGTGGAGCGACGGGAATGGATCTGCTCCATTTGCATAAATGGAAGAAACTTCCATCCCCAATCGGTGACTTTTGGTTAGAGGATATGAAGAGGCAAAATCCATCAATACTTCTGATTTATTACGTGGGTGATGCTGTGAATGGAGTATATCAAATGCGTTAAAAACTGCCCAAATAAAAGACGGCGCCCTGGCTAATCGGTGAGAACTGTCTGGAATAATGGTTGTGCATGACTGCATGCGATGAGAAAAAAAATGATTATGCATGGAAGACAAATTGAAAGTATGTGGAGATATGATGATGTGGCACTATGGTGAGGTGGATAGCTTGCATGTTGAGAGAAATCAACTTAGTGGGTTGCTCCAATTTAGATATTATAGATACGGTAGCTGACCATGTGGTACTGCATTCACAGTCCGCGTTTATGCAAGGACGAACTATCCTTGATGGGTAGTTGTTCTACATGAGGTGGTCCATGAATTGCATTCCAAAAAGATGAATGGGGTTATTTTATAACTTGATTTTAAAAAGGCTTATGATAAAGCTAAATGATCTTTTCTTCAGCAAACACTGAGGATGAAAGGATTTTCACCAGAGTGGTGTGTATTGATAAATGATTTTGTTTCTGGAGGTAGTGTTTCCATTCGTGTCAATGATGACACAGGCCAATACTTCCAAACACAAAAAGGCGTGCGTCCAGGCGACCCTCTATCATCATTGTTATTTAACATTGTGACTGATATGCTCGCTATTTTGATCGAACGTGCCATGGCTGATGGACAAATTGAAGGGGTTATTCCACATCTTTTTGATGGTGGTTTATCAATCCTTTAGTACGCCGATGATACAATTCTGTTTATGGAACATGACCTTGAAAAAGCAAGAAATCTCAAGTTAATCTTGATGGCTTTCGAGCAATTGTTGGTGAAGCCCAGGATTCAGTAGCCCATGATTGTTCTGTTTAGGTGTGATACGTCCCAAACGTATCTATAATTTCTTATGTTCCATGCTACTTTTATGATGATACTCACATGTTTTATACACATTATATATCATATTTATGTATTTTCCGGCACTAACCTATTGACGAGATGCCGAAGAGCCAGTTGTTGTTTTCTGCTGTTTTTGGTTTCAGAAATCCTAGTAAGGAAATATTCTCGGAATTGGACGAAATCAACGCCCAGGGGGCTATTTTTTCACGAAGCTTCCAGAAGTCCGAAGAGGAAACGAAGTGGGGCCACGAGGTGGTGCCACACTAGGGCGGCGCGGCCCAGGTGCTGGTCGCGCGGCCCTGTTGTGTGGGCCCCTCGTGACCCTCCCGACTCTGCCCTTCCGTCTACTTAAAGTCTTCGTCGCGAAACCCCCAGTACCGGGAGCCACGATACGGAAAACCTTCTAGAGACGCCGCCGCCGCCAATCCCATCTCGGGGGATTCAGGAGATCGCCTCCGGCACCCTGCCGGAGAGGGGAATCATCTCCCGGAGGTCTCTTCATCGCTATGATCGCCTCCGGATCGATGTGTGAGTAGTCCACCCCTGGACTATGGGTCCATAGCAGTAGCTAGATGGTTGTCTTCTCCTCATTGTGCTATCATGTTAGATCTTGTGAGCTGCCTATCATGATCAAGATCATCTATTTGTAATCCTTCATGTTTTGTTTGTTGGGATCCGATGAATATTGAATACTATGTCAAGTTGATTATCAATCTATCATATATGTTATTTATGTTCTTGCATGCTCTCCGTTGCTAGTAGAGGCTCTGGCCAAGTTGATACTTGTGACTCCAAGAGGGAGTATTTATGCTCGATAGTGGGTTCATGCCTCCATTAAATGCGGGACGATGACGGAAAGTTCTAAGGTTGTGGATGTGCTTGTTGCCACTAGGGATAAAACATCGATGCTTTGTCTAAGGATATTTGTGTTGATTACATTACGCACCATACTTAATGCAATTGTCCGTTGTTTACAACTTAATACTCGGAAGGGGTTCGGATGATAACTCTGAAGGTGGACTTTTTAGGCATAGATGCATGCTAGATAGCGGTCTATGTACTTTGTCGTAATGCCCTGATTAAATCTCATAGTACTCATCATGATATATGTATGTGCATTGTTATGCCTTCTTTATTTGTCAATTGTCCAACTGTAATTAGTTCACCCAACATCTGCTTATCTTATGGTAGAGACGCCGCTAGTGATCTGTGGACCCCGGTCCTATTCTTTACATCTGAAATACAATCTACTGCAATTGTTCTTTACTGTTCTTCGCAAACAACCATCATCATCCACACTATACATCTAATCCTTTGTTTACAGCAAGCCGGTGAGATTGACAACCTCGCTGTTACGTTGGGGCAAAGTTCTGTGATTGTGTTGTGCAGGTTCCACGTTGGCGCCGGAATCCCTGGTGTTGCGCCGCACTACACTCCGCCACCAACAACCTTCAACGTGCTTCTTGACTCCTACTGGTTCGATTAAACCTTGGTTTCTTGCTGAGGGAAACTTGCTACTGTGCGCATCACACCTTCCTCTTGGGGTTCCCAACGGACGTGTCAACTACACGCATCAAGCAAATTTCTGGCGCCGTTGCCGGGGAGATCAAGACACGCTGCAAGGGGAGTCTTCCACTTCCAATCTCTTTACTTTGTTCTTGTCTTGCTTTACTTTATTTACTGCTTTGTTTGCTCTTTATATCAAAAACACAAAAAAATTAGTTGCTAGCTTTACTTTATTTACTGTCTTGTTCTCTATATCAAAAACACACAAAAAATTAGTTACTTGCATTTACTTTATCTAGTTTGCTTTATTTACTACTGCTAAAAATGAGTAATCCGGAAGTTGAAGTTCGTTCCTTTAAGCAACAAGGTGGAGAAAGTTTTAAAGATGCTTGGTATAGAATTAGTGATGCTCATCATAGGTGCATTAAGAAACACTCCACTATTATACTACTTAGGAACTTTTATGTTGGTATCTCTAGCTGGAATAGGTATGTTCTTGATACTCTTGCGGGAGGTAATTTCCTAGGCACTCCTGCTTTAGAAGCTAGTTGCATTATTGAGAGTCTAGTTGCAATACCACCTTTTAATGAAGCTAAAATTGAAATCTCTCTTGAAGATGTTACGAAAAAGTTGGAGGGCATAGAGAAAGATCTTCCAAGTATTGAGACTAAATTGGGAATATTACTTAATAACACTGATAAACTTGATAAATCTCTAGGTGGAATTAATGAGAGAATTGCTGTTTTAGAAACTTGTGCTACTCATGATAATGAAACTCATAGGATTAGTGAACTTGAAGAAGCTATGGGAACCTTGGGATCAACTTTTTCTTCTCTTAAGTTTAAGGAGAAAGCATATGTGGGTAAGGAGCAAAAATTCATGTATGCCTCTAAAGTGCCTAAGCCAAAAAGCTATTATAGGCCTAAAATTGACAAAGCCCTTAGCACCACCATGGATGGGGGAGCATCTAAGATACCTATTGATTTTGATGTTTCATCTCTTGATAATACTTGATACACACTTTCTGCGCCTAGCTGAAAGGCGTTAAAGAAAAGCGCTTATGGGAGACAACCCATTATTTTACTTCTGCACCTTTATTTTATATTTGAGTCTTGGAAGTTGTTACTACTGTAGCAACCTCTCCTTATCTTTATTTTATTGGATTGTTGTGCCAAGTAAAGTCTTTGATAGTAAAGCCAATACTAGATTTGGATTGCTGCGCAGGAACAGATTTCTTGCTGTCACGAATTTGAGCAGTAGTCTCTGTAGAAAAATTAAAAAAATCTGCCAATTTACGTGCGTGATCCTCAGATATGTACGCAACTTTCATTCAATTTGGGCATTTTCATCTGAGCAAGTCTGGTGCCACTTTAAAATTCGTCTTTACGGACTGTTCTGTTTTGACAGATTCTGCCTTTTATTTCGCATTGCCTGTTTTGCTATGTTTGATGGATTTCTTTGTTCCATTAACTTTCAGTAGCTTTGTGCAATGTCCAGAAGTGTTAAGAATGATTATGTCACCTCTGAATATAAGAATTATGCACTGACCCTCTAATGAGTTTGTTTTGAGTTTGGTGTGGAGGAAGTTTTCAAGGGTCAAGAGAGGAGGATGATACAATATGATCAAGAAGAGTGAAAAGTCAAAGCTTGGGGATGCCCCCGTGGTTCATCCCTGCATATTTTAAGAAGACTCAAGCGTCTAAGCTTGGGGATGCCCAAGGCATCCCTTCTTCATCGACAACTTATCAGGTTCCTGTAGTGAAACTATATTTTTATTCCGTCATATCTTATGTGCTTTACTTGGAGCGTCTGTTTGTTTTTATTTTTGTTTTTGTTTGAATAAATCGGATCCTAGCATTCTTTGTTTGGGAGAGAGACACGCTCCGCTGTTTCGTATGAACAAATATGTTCTTAGCTTTATCTTTAATGTTCATTGCGAAAGTTGGACTATTTCATTCATTGTTATATGGTTGGGAACGGAAAATGCCGCATGTGGTAAATGGTAAAATGTCTTGAATAATGTGATACTTGGCAATTGTTGTGCTCATATAGATATTGTTTAAGCTCTTGTATCATGTACCTTGTACCCATTAATGAATAACTACATAGAGCTTGTTAAAATTTGGTTTGCATGATTGATCTCTAGAGTCTAGATATTTTATGGTTGAGGTGTTTGAACAACAAGGAGACAATGTAAAGTCTTATAATAGTTACAATATGTTCATATGTGAGCTTTGCTGCACCTTTTATACTTGAGTTTGCTTCAAACAACTTTGCTAGCCTAGCCTTGTATTGAGAGGAATTCTTCTCGTGCATCCAAATCCTTGAGCCAAATACTATGCCATTTGTGTCCACCATACCTACCTACCACATGGTATTTCTCCGCCATTCCAAAGTACATTACTTGAGTGCTACCTTTAAAATTTATATTCTTTGCCTTTGCAATATATAGCTCATGGGATAAATAGCCTTAAAAACTATCGTGGTGAAGAATATGTACTTATGTGTATTATTTCTTAATAAGTTGCTTGTTGAGCGGTAACCATGTTTCTGGGGACGCCATCAACTCTTTTACCTTTGTTGAATATCATGTGAGTTGCTATGCATGTTCGTATTGTCTGAAGTAAGGGCGGTTTTCATATCAAATGGTTTGAGTATGCATACTGTTAGAGAAGAACATTGGGCCGCTAACTAAAGCCATGATTCATGGTGGAAGTTTCAGTTTGGACAATTAATGCTCAATCGCTTATGAGAATATTAACTGTTGTTGAATGCTTATGCATTAAAGAGGAGTCCATTATCTGTTGTCTATGTTGTCCCGGTATGGACGTCTAAGTTGAGAATAATCAAAAGCGAGAAATCCAATGCGAGCTTTCTCCTTAGACCTTTGTACAGGCGGCATAGAGGTACCCCTTTGTGACACTTGGTTGAAACATATGCTATGCAATGATAATCAGTGTTAATCCAAGCTAATTAGGACAAGGTGCGAGCACTATTAGTATACTATGCATGAGGCTTGCAACTTATAAGATGTTTTATACATAACACATATGCTTTATTACTACCGTTGACAAAATTGTTTCTTGTTTTCAAAATGAAAAGCTCTAGCACAAATATAGTAATCAATGCTTCCCTCTACGAAGGGCCTATCTTCTACTTTATTGTTGAGTCAGTTTGCCTATTCTTTCTATCCCAGAAGCAAACACTTGTGTCAACTGTGTGCATTTATTCTTACATGTTTACTTATTGCACTTGTTATATTGCTTTGTGTTGACAATTATCCATGAGATATATATGTTAAAGTTGAAAGCAACCGCTGAACTTATATCTTCCTTTGTGTTGCTTTAATGCCTTTACTTTGAATTTATTGCTTTATGAGTAACTCTTATGCAAGTCTTATTGATGCTTGTCTTGAAAGTATTATTCATGAAAAGTCTTTGCTATATGATTCATTTGTTTACTCATTATCTTCATCATTGCTTCGAATCTCTGCATTCATCTCATATGCTTTACAATAGTATGATCAAGATTATGATAGCATGTCACTTCAGAAATTATCTTTGTTATCGTTTACCTACTCGAGGGCGAGTAGGAACTAAGCTTGGGGATGCTTGATACGTCCCAAACGTATCTATAATTTCTTATGTTCCATGCTACTTTTATGATGATACTCACATGTTTTATACACATTATATGTCATATTTATGTATTTTCCGGCACTAACCTATTGACGAGATGCCGAAGAGCCGCTTGTCTGTTTTCTGCTGTTTTTGGTTTCAGAAATCCTAGTAAGGAAATATTCTCGGAATTGGACGAAATCAACGCCCAGGGGCCTATTATTCCACGAAGCTTCCAGAAGTCCGAAGAGGAAACGAAGTGGGGCCACGAGGTGGCGCCACACTAGGGTGGCGCGGCCCAGGTGCTGGCCGCGCGGCCCTGTTGTGTGGGCCCCTCGTGACCCTCCCGACTCTGCCCTTCCGTCTACTTAAAGTCTTCGTCGCGAAACCCCCAGTACCGGGAGCCACGATACGGAAAACCTTCCGGAGACGCCGCCGCCGCCAATCCCATCTCGGGGGATTCGGGAGATCGCCTCCGGCACCCTGTCGGAGAGGGGAATCATCTCCCGGAGGTCTCTTCATCGCCATGATCGCCTCCGGATCGATGTGTGAGTAGTCCACCCCTGGACTATGGGTCCATAGCAGTAGCTAGATGGTTGTCTTCTCCTCATTGTGCTATCATGTTAGATCTTGTGAGCTGCCTATGATGATCAAGATCATCTATTTGTAATCCTTCATGTTTTGTTTGTTGGGATCCGATGAATATTGAATACTATGTCAAGTTGATTATCAATCTATCATATATGTTATTTATGTTCTTGCATGCTCTCCGTTGCTAGTAGAGGCTCTGGCCAGGTTGATACTTGTGACTCCAAGAGGGGGTATTTATGCTCGATAGTGGGTTCATGCCTCCATTAAATCTGGGACAGTGACAGAAAGTTCTAAGGTTGTGGATGTGTTGTTGCCACTAGGGATAAAACATCGATGCTTTGTCTAAGTATATTTGTGTTGATTACATTACGCACCATACTTAATGCAATTGTCTGTTGTTTACAACTTAATACCGGAAGGGGTTCGGATGATAACCCGAAGGTGGACTTTTTAGGCATAAATGCATGTCTGGATAGCGGTCTATGTACTTTGTCGTAATGCCCCGATTAAATCTCATAGTACTCATCGTGATATATGTATGTGCATTGTTATGCCTTCTTTATTTGTCAATTGCCCAACTGTAATTTGTTCACCCAACATCTGCTTATCTTATGGGAGAGACACCGCTAGTGATCTGTGGACCCTGGTCCTATTCTTTACATCTGAAATACAATCTACTTCAATTGTTCTTTACTGTTCTTCGCAAACAACCATCATCATCCACACTATACATCTTATCCTTTGTTTACAGCAAGCCGGTGAGATTGACAACCTCGCTGTTACGTTGGGGCAAAGTTCCGTGATTGTGTTGTGCGGGTTCCACGTTGGCGCCGGAATCCCCGGTGTTGCGCCGCACTACACTCGCCACCAACAACCTTCAACGTGCTTCTTGACTCCTACTGGTTCGATTAAACCTTGGTTTCTTACTGAGGGAAACTTGCTACTGTGCGCATCACACCTTCCTCTTGGGGTTCCCAACGGACGTGTCAACTACACGCATCAGTGAAGCCCATGATTCAAATAAATTTCCTTAAAAGTGAATTGTTCTGTTTCGGTGAAGCCCAGGATTTAGCAGCTGCGTATGCAGACTTGTTTGGTTGTGGGCAAGGCTAGTTTCCTATTAGTTATTTGGGGATCCCGATGCATTGTCGAAGATTAACAATGACTGAATGGAAACTTGTAGAAGAAAGACTTCAGAAGAGACTTAGTACTTGGAAAGGTGAATTGTTGTCCATAGGACGAAGATTGGTACTCATTAATTCACTACTTACTAATATGGTACTGTATATGATATCTTTCTTCCTGTTGTCTAAAGGTGTTTTACATAAGCTCGATTATTATCGATCGAGATTCTTTTGGCAAGGGATAGTGAAAAGAAGAAATATATTCTGGTTAAATGGAGTGTAGTTTTCCATCCCAAAGATCACAGGGGGTTGGGTGTCCATGACCTTGAGGTAAAAAACTTAGCCTTACTAGGTAAATGGATTTTTAAGCTTCTTACCAAAGATGGGGTATGGCAGACATGTTTGGATTCGTAGCATAGAAAACAAAAAAATTCCTACCGCAAGAACGAATAACAAGCTAAGATCTAATCTAGTAGATGGTAGCAACGAGATGAGATCAACATACCCTCGAAGATCGCTAAGCGTTAACGAGATAAATCTCGTGGATGATGTAGTCGATCACTTGCCGCTCTCAGGAGCGAGTAGAAGATCTCGACGATGCCACAATCGGGCAGCACCTCCGCACTCGGTCACACGTACGGTGCTGATGAAGACGTCCTTCTCCCCGTTCAAGTGGGCAGCGGAAGTAGTAGATCCTCCTCGGAATCCCGGTAGCACGACGGCATGGTGACGGTGGTAGTGGAGAACTTCGGCAGGGCTTCGCCGTAGCCGTGCGGGAGATAAGTGGAGGAGGGTGGTGCTAGGGTTTGGAGAGATGGAGGGGTGCGTCCAAGGTGGTCTCTTGATGTGGCCGGCCAGCCCTCTCTCCTCCTCATTATATAGGTGGAAAAACCCTAGGTTCTAG
Organism: Lolium rigidum; assembly: GCF_022539505.1. Lineage (NCBI taxonomy): Eukaryota > Viridiplantae > Streptophyta > Magnoliopsida > Poales > Poaceae > Lolium > Lolium rigidum. Next base: position 126,301,949 of record NC_061512.1, read on the forward strand.
TCATACTCCTCATGGGAGTCCTATTGAAAACCTACCAAATATGCAAAAGTCAAAACCTAGTCAAGGTAGGTTTCCCCCCTTCCTTTTGAGTTGGCCGGCCATGGAGGTGGAGTCCACCATGGAGTCCACCTTCCCACCTAGTGGGTCGGCTAGGGCTGGTGGAGTCCCTCCGGGACTCCACCTGCCTTAGTGAAATATTCCGGACAATTCTAGAACCTTCTATAGAACCTTCCAAAAATACATCGGACCATTCCGAAAATTGGAATTTGACTTCTCTTATATTAATCTTATTCTCCGGACCATTCCAGAACTCCTCGTGATGTCCTGGATCCCATCCGAGACTCCGAACAATATTCGAACTCCATTCCATATTCCATATCTACTTAAAATGACATCAAACCTTAAGTGTGTCACCCTACGGTTCGTGAACTATGCAGACATGATCTAGACATTTCTCTGATCAATAACCAATAGCGGGACCTGGAGATCCATAATGGCTCCCACATATTCAGCGATGACTTCGTGATCGAAAGAACCATTAACATACGATACCGATTCCCTTTGTCGCGCGATAGTTTACTTATCCGAGGTTCGATCGTCGGTATCTCTATACCGAGTTCAACCTCGTTACCGATAAGTAATCTTTACTCGTACTGTGATATGACATCCATTTGTGAGCCAGTCACATGATTGCAAGCTAATTGGATGACATTATTCCACCGAGAGGGCCCAGAGTATATCTATCCGTCATTTGGATGGAAAAATTCCATTATTGATTGATACGTCTCAAACGTATCTATAATTTCTTATGTTCCATGCTACTTTTATGATGATACTCACATGTTTTATACAGACTTTATGTCATTATTATGCATTTTCCGGCACTAACCTATTGACGAGATGCCGAAGAGCCAGTTGTTGTTTTCTGCAGTTTTTGGTTTCAGAAATCCTACAAAGGAAATATTCTCGGATTTGGACGAAATCAACGCCCAGGGTCTTATTTTTCCACGGAGCTTCCAGAAGACCGAAGGGGATACGAAGTGGGGCCACGAGGGCCCGTACCCATAGGGCGGCGCAGCCAGCATGGGGCCCGCGCCGGCCTATGGTGTGGGGCCCCTGCGCCGCCTCCGACTCTGCCCTTTCGCCTACTTATAGCCTTCGTCGCGAAAACCCCTGTACCTAGAGCCACGATACGGAAAACCTTCCAGAGACGCCGCCACCGCCAATCCCATCTCGGGGGATTCAGGAGATCGCCTCCGGCACCCTGTCGGAGAGGGGAATCATCTCCCGGAGGACTCTTCATCACCATGATCGCCTCCGGATTGATGTGTGAGTAGTTCACCCTTGGACTATGGGTCCATAGCAGTAGCTAGATGGTTGTCTTCTCCTCATTGTGCTATCATGTTAGATCTTGTGAGCTGCCTATCATGATCAAGATCATCTATTTGTAATGCTACATGTTTTGTTTGTTGGGATCCGATGAATATGGAATACTATGTCAAGTTGATTATCAATCTATCATATATGTGTTGTTTATGTTCTTGCATGCTCTCCGTTGCTAGTAGAGGCTCGGCCAAGTTGATACTTGTAACTCCAAGAGGGAGTATTTATGCTCGATAGTGGGTTCATGCCTCCATTGAATGCGGGACGTGTGACAGAAAGTTCAAAGATTGTGGATGTGATGTTGCCACTAGGGATAAAACATCAATGCTTTGTCTAAGGATATTTGTGTTGATTACATTACGTACCATACTTAATGCAATTGTCTGTTGTTTGCAACTTAATACTGGAAGGGGTGCGGATGCTAACTCGAAGGTGGAGTTTTTAGGCATAGATGCATGCTGGATAGCGGTCTATGTACTTTGTCGTAATGCCCTGATTAAATCTCATAGTAGTCATCGTGATATGTATGTGCATTATTATGCCCTCTCTATTTGTCAATTGCCCAACTGTAATTTGTTCACCCAACATGCTATTTCTTATTGGAGAGACACCACTAGTGAACTGTGGACCCCGGTCCATTCTTTTATATCTGAAATACAATCTACTGCAAACTCTGTTCTTTACTGTTCTTCGCAAATAAACATCATTTTCCACACCATATGATTAATCCTTTGTTTACAGCAAGCCGGTGAGATTGACAACCTCACTGTTAAGTTGGGGCAAAGTATTGTGATTGTGTTGTGCAGGTTCCACGTTGGCGCCGGAATCCCTGGTGTTGCGCCGCACTACACTCCGTCACCAACAACCTTCACGTGTTTCTTGACTCCTACTGGTTCGATAACCTTGGTTTCTTACTGAGGGAAAACTTGCTGCTGTACGCATCACACCTTCCTCTTGGGGTTCCCAACAGACGTGTGTCAACTACACGCGTATCAAGCTCTTTTTCTGGCGCCGTTGCCGGGGAGATCAAGACACGCTGCAAGGGGAGTCTCCCACATCCAATCTCTTTACTTTGTTTTTGTCTTGCTTTACTTTATTTACTGCTTTGTTTGTTCTTTATATCAAAAACACAAAAAAATTAGTTACTAGATTAACTTTATTTACTGTCTTGTTTACATTCCTTATATTAAAAACACAAAAAAATTAGTTACTTGCATTTACTTTATTTAGTTTGCTTTATTTACTACTGCTAAAAATGAGTAATCCTGAAGTTGAACTTCGTTCGTTTAAGCAACAAGGGGGAGGGAGAGAGTTTTAAAGAAGCTTGGTCTAGAATTTTTGATTCTTATAGTAAAACTGAACCTAAAATGACTCTAAGTTTGCTTCTTAGTAACTTTTATTTTGGGCTTATTCTTCGCTATAGATATGCCTTAGATGCTGTAGTAGGAGGAGATTTCCTTCATCGTGATGGGGATCAAGCTTTTAATGCCATAAGAAAAGTGGTTACATCATCTAGCTCCGCTAATAATTTTGATTCATCCCTTGCTAGCATTCATAATAGATTAAACACCCTCGAGACAAATGTATCTTGTTTAAAAGAAGGGTACAACCAGATTCGTGAATATTATGATTATGTTCCAGTAAGTTTTGAACCTTCAATGTTGGTGCCTACTATTAAAGTTGCTATTTGTGGTGAAACTTTTCATGCCCGTTGCGATATTATGTCTGAGTTTTGCCTTATGCCTAAAAGAATTTATGAATCTTTGACACTTTGGGAACTTACTGAAGGAGGAGAAGGAATAACTCTTACCGATAACTCGTTATAATTCCTAAGGGTATAGCTGAAGGTGTGTTCACAACCTTTCTTGGAAGAACGGTATCCACTGATTATCTCGTTGTTTAATGTGTAGGGACAGGACAAATCACACTTGGAAGATCCCTGCTGAAACTCGTGGGAGCAATCATAGATGTGGGGAAAGGCACTCTAAATTTTACCTCTACACCCGGATGCGGTCATATATTCCCTAAACCAAAGAGTAAGAATAAGATTAAGAAGGGTAGGCGCAAATCCCCTGGTAAAAATGCTAATGCTTCATCTCTTGATAATACTTGATTCACACTTTCTGCGCCTAGCTGAAAGGCGTTAAAGAAAACCGCTTATGGGAGACAACCCATTATTTTACTTCTGCACTTTTGTTTTATATTTGAGTCTTGGAAGTTGTTACTACTGTAGAAACCTCTCCTTATATTTATTTTATTGCATTGTTGTGCCAAGTAAAGTCTTTGATAGTAGGGTTGATACTAGATTTGGATTACTGCGCAGAGAAAGATTTCTTACTGTCACGAAATTGAGCAGCCCCGTCTGTAGGTAACTCAGAAAATTGTGCCAATTTACGTGCGTGATCCTCAGATATGTGCGCAACTTTCATTCAATTTGAGCTTTTTCATCTGAGCAAGTTAAGTACCCCAGAAAAAATAGTCTTTACGGACTGTTATGTTTTGACAGATTCTGCCTTTTATTTCGCATTGCCTGTTTTGCTATGCTTGATGGATTTCTTTGTTCCATTAACTTTCAGTAGCTTTGTGCAATGTCCAGAAGTGTTAAGAATGATTATGTCACCTCTGAATATGTGAATTTTTGCTTATGCACTAACCCTCTAATGAGTTTGTTTTGAGTTTGGTGTGGAGGAAGTTTTCAAGGGTCAAGAGAGGAGGATGATACAATATGATCAAGAAGAGTAAAAAGTCTAAGCTTGGGGATGCCCCCGTGGTTCATCCCAGCATATTTTAAGAAGACTCAAGCATCTAAGCTTGGGGATGCCCAAGGCATGCCTTCTTCATCGACAACTTATCAGGTCACCTCTAGTGAAACTATATTTTTATTCCGTCACATCTTATGTGCTTTACTTGGAGCGTCTGTATGTTTTTATTTTTGTTTTTGTTTGACTAAAATCGGATCCTAGCATTCTTTGTTTGGGAGAGAGACACGCTCCGCTCGTTCATATGAACACTGGTGTTCTTAGCTTTATTTTTAATGTTCATGGCGAAGGTTGAAACTGTTTCGTTCAGTGTTATATGGTTGGAAACAGAAAATGTTTCATGTGGTAATTGGTATAATGTCTTGAATAATTTGATACTTGGCAATTGTTGTGCTCATATAGATCATGTTTAAGCTCTTGCATCATGTACTTTGCACCTATTAATGAAGAACTACATAGATCTTGTTAAAATTTGGTTTGCATGATTGGTCTCTCTAGAGTCTAGATATTTTCTGGTGAGGTGTTTGAACAACAAGGGAGACAATGTAGAGTCTTATAATGCTTGCAATATGTTCTTATGTAAGTTTTGCTGTATCGGTTTATACTTGAGTTTGCTTCAAACAACCTTGCTAGCCTAAGCCTTGTATTGAGAGGGATTACTTCTCGTGCATCCAAATCCTTGAGCCAAAAACTATGCCATTTGTGTCCACCATACCTACCTACTACATGGTATTTCTCTGCCATTCCAAAGTAAATTACTTGAGTGCTACCTTTAAAATTCTATTCTTTGTCTTTGCAATATATAGCTCATGGGAAAATAGCCTTAAAAACTATTGTGGTGAAGAATATGTAGCTTATGTATCTTATTTCTTATAAGTTGCTTGTTGAGCGGTAACCATGTTTCGGGGACGCCACCAACTATTACACCTTTGTTGAATATCATGTGAGTTGCTATGCATGTTCGTCTTGTCTGAAGTAAGAGTGATTTATCATGATCAAATGGTTTGAGTATGCATATTGTTAGAGAAGAACATTGGGCCGCTAACTAAAGCCATGAATCATGGTGGAAGTTTCAGTTTGGACATTAATCCTCAATCTCTTATGAGAATATTATCTGTTGTTGAATGCTTATGCATTAAAGAGGAGTCCACTACCTGTTGTCTATGTTGTCCCGGTATGGATGTCTAAGTTGAGATCTATCAAAAACGAGAAATCAAATGTGATCTATCTCCTTGGACCTCTGTACAGGCGGCATAGAGGTACCCCTTTGTGACACTTGGTTGAAACATATGTTATGCAATGATAATCCATGTAAATCCAAGCTAATTAGGACAAGGTGCGAGCACTATTGGTAATCTATGCATGAGGCTTGCAACTTATAGGATGTCTTATACATAACACATATGATTTATTACTACCGTTGACAAAATTGTTTCTATGTTTTCAAAATGAAAAGCTCTAGCACAAAAAATAGTAATCCATGCTTCCCTCTGCGAAGGGCCTTTCTTCTACTTTATTGTTGAGTCAGTTTACCTACTTCTTTCTATCTTAGAAGCAAACCCTTGTGTGAACTGTGTGCATTGATTCTTACATGTTTACCTATTGCACTTGTTATATTATTTTGTGTTGACAATTATCCATGAGATAAACATGTTGAAGTTGAAAGCAACTGCTGAAACTTATATCTTCCTTTGTGTTGCTTCAAAACTTTCTACTAAGAATTTATTGCTTTATGAGTTAACTCTTATGCAAGTCTTATTGATGCTTGTCTTGAAAGTACTATTCATGAAAAGTCTTTGCTATATGATTCAGTTGTTTATTCATTGTCTTTACCATTGCTTCGAATCACCGCATTCATCTCATATGCTTTACAATAGTATTGATCAAGATTATGATAGCATGTCACTTCAGAAATTATCCTTGTTATCGTTTACCTACTCGAGGGCGAGTAGGAACTAAGCTTGAGGATGCTTGATACGTCTCAAACGTATCTATAATTTCTTATGTTCCATGCTACTTTTATGATGATACTCACATGTTTTATACACACTTTATGTCATTATTATGCATTTTCCGGCACTAACCTATTGACGAGATGCCGAAGAGCCAGTTGCTGTTTTTGGTTTCAGAAATCCTACAAAGGAAATATTCTCGGCATTTGACGAAATCAACGCCCAGGGTCTTATTTTTCCACGGAGCTTCCAGAAGACCGAAGGGGATACGAAGTGGGGCCACGAGGGCCCGTACCCATAGGGCGGCGCGACCAGCATGGGGCCCGCGCCGGCCTATTGTGTGGGGCCCCTGCGCCGCCTCCGACTCCGCCCTTCCGCCTACTTATAGCCTTCGTCGCGAAAACCCCCGTACCGAGAGCCACGATACGGAAAACCTTCCGCAGACGCCGCTGCCGCCAATCCCATCTCGGGGGATTCAGGAGATCGCCTCCGGCACCCCGCCGGAGAGGGGAATCATCTCCCGGAGGACTCTTCATCACCATGATCGCCTCCGGATTGATGTGTGAGTAGTTCACCCTTGGACTATGGGTCCATAGCAGTAGCTAGATGGTTGTCTTCTCCTCATTGTGCTATCATGTTAGATCTTGTGAGCTGCCTATCATGATCAAGATCATCTATTTGTAATGCTACATGTTGTGTTTGTTGGGATCCGATGAATATGGAATACTATGTCAAGTTGATTATCAATCTATCATATATGTGTTGTTTATGTTCTTGCATGCTCTCCGTTGCTAGTAGAGGCTCGGCCAAGTTGATACTTGTAACTCCAAGAGGGAGTATTTATGCTCGATAGTGGGTTCATGCCTCCATTGAATCGGGACAAGTGATAGAAAGTTCTAAGGTTGTGGATGTGATGTTGCCACTAGGGATAAAACATCAATGCTTTGTCTAAGGATATTTGTGTGTATTACATTACGCACCATACTTAATGCAATTGTCTGTTGTTTGCAACTTAATACTGGAAGGGGTGCGGATGCTAACCCGAAGGTGGACTTTTTAGGCATAGATGCATGCTGGATAGCGGTCTATGTACTTTGTTGTAATGCCCTGATTAAATCTCATAGTAGTCATCGTGATATGTATGTGCATTGTTATGCCCTCTCTATTTGTCAATTGCCCAACTGTAATTTTTTCACCCAACATGTTATTTCTTATTGGAGAGACACCACTAGTGAACTGTGGACCCCGGTCCATTCTTTTACATCTGAAATACAATCTACTGCAAACTCTGTTCTTTACTGTTCTTCGCAAATAAACATCATTTTCCACACCATACGTTTAATCATTTGTTTACAGCAAGCCGGTGAGATTGACAACCTCACTGTTAAGTTGGGGCAAAGTATTGTGATTGTGTTGTGCAGGTTCCACGTTGGCGCCGGAATCCCTGGTGTTGCGCCGCACTACACTCCGTCACCAACAACCTTCACGTGTTCCTTGACTCCTACTGGTTCGATAACCTTGGTTTCTTACTGAGGGAAAACTTGATGTTGTACGCATCACACCTTCCTCTTGGGGTTCCCAACAGACATGTGTCAACTACACGCGTATCATTGATCCACGCGCTTCAGCCTATATTTTCCGAATTTAATGCCACCTTTATAACCACCCATTTACGAAGTAGTGTTTGATGTCATCAAAGCATCCATCCGGTGCAGGTAATTAACATGATCTCATGGTCGAAGGATTAGGTTACTATGTATCTTAAAACTTGTAGCAAAACAAACTAAATGACTTGATCACATGCTATGCTTACTATGGGTGTGTGTCCATCACATCATTCACCTAATGATATGATCATCTTATTAATAACATCCAGTATTCATGATCAGGAAACCATGATCATCTATTAATCAACAAGCTAGTTATACGAGAGACTTACTAGGGACTCTTTTATGTTTATAAAACACAGAAGTATTAATGTTTCCGGTTAATACAATTATAGCATGAGATGTAAACATTTATCATGAACACTAAGATATAACAATAACATTTTTATTATTGCCTCTCAGGCGTATCTCCAACAAGACACTCATTAAGAGAAAGTATATTGGAGAGAAAGCGTTGTCCCAAGTCCTATGGAAACCTGGTGACTCACATTTCTGGGCCGAACTAATGGCAACTGATGTCTACGGGTGCTTCTATTCTTGTAGACAGTGTTGGGCCTCCAAGAGCAGAGGTTTGTAGAACATCAGCAAGTTTCCCTTAAGTGGATCACCCAAGGTTTATCGAACTCAGGGAGGAAGAGGTCAAAGATATCCCTCTCAAGCAACCCTGCAATCACGATACAAGAAGTCTCTTGTGTCCCCAACACACCTAATACACTTGTCAGATGTATAGGTGCACTAGTTCGGCGAAGAGATAGTGAAATACAAGTAGTATGGATGTATATGAGTGGCAATAACAATCTGAATAAAATATGTCAGCGAGTAAACATGCAACATAACAGTAAATAAACGGAGATTCGATGCTTCGAAACAAGGCCTAGGGATCATACTTTCACTTGTGGACACTCTCAACAATGATCACATAATAAAACCACTCTACACTCTCTTGTTGGATGACAAACACCATTAGTTGTGTAGGGCTACAAGAGCACCTCAATGCCGGAGTTAACAAGCTCCACAACATTCGATGTTCATATTTAAATAACCTTAGAGTGCATGATAGACCAACGCAACTTTACCGAGTACTAACATAGCATGCACACCGTCACCGACAGACTATGAAAGGGGGAATAGATTGCATCAATACCATCATATATAGTAATAGTTAACTTCATAATCTACAAGAGATCACAATCATAAACTACGCCAAGTACTACACGATGCACACACTGTCACCATTACATCATGGAGGAGGAATAGTCTACTTTAATAACATCACTAGAGTAGCACATAGATGATATTCAACTAGATCACAAAGAGAGAGATGAACCACATAGCTACAGCAGAGCCCTCAGCCCCGGGGGTGAATTACTCCCTCCTCATCATGGAGACAGCGATGGCGGTGAAGATGGCGATGGAGATGGCGGTGGAGATGGCGGTGGAGATGACTCCGGGGGCAATTCCCCGTCCCGGCAGGGTGCCGGAACAGAGACTTCTGTCCCCCGAATTGGAGTTTCGCGATGGCGGCAGCGTCCCTGGAGTCTTTTTGGAGTTTTCGTCAATCCGTGTCGAGTTTTTAGGTCTCGAGGGATAATATAGGCGAAGAGGCGGCGGCGGAAGGGCTGCGGTGGCTCCACACAATAGGGTGGGGTGACCACCCTCCAGGCCGCGTCGGCTTGTGGGGAGGAGGCCCTGGGCCTCCTTTGGCCTGGCCCTTCTGGCTCCGTGAGTCTTCCGGCGAAATAGAATATTCGTGATTTTTCTGGATTTTTCCGAGCACTTTGGGTTTTGGGCCTTTTCTGCAATAAACAGACATAATAAACAGAAACTGGCACTGTGGCATCTTGTTAATAGGTTAGTCCAATAAATGCCATAATATGATATAAAGTGCATATAAAACATGTGAGTATTGTCATAAAAGTAGCATGGAACATAAAAAATTATAGATACGTTTGAGACATATCAAGCATCCCCAAGCTTAGTTCCTACTCGCCCTCGAGTAGGTAAACGATAACAAAGATAATTTCTTAAGTGACATGCTATCATAATCTTGATCAATACTATTGTAAAGCATATGAGATGAATGAAGTGATTCAAAGCAATGGTAAAGACAATGAGTAAACAATTGAATCATATAGCAAAGACTTTTCATGAATAGTACTTTCAAGACAAGCATCAATAAGACTTGCATAAGAGTTACTCATAAAGCAATAGATTCAAAGTAATGGTATTGAAGCAACACAAAGGAAGATATAAGTTTCAGCGGTTGCTTTCAACTTCAACATGTATATCTCAAAGATAATTGTCAACACAAAGTAATATAACAAGTGAAATAAGTAAACATGTAAGAATCAATGCACACAGTTGACACAAGTGTTTGCTTCCGAGATAGAAAGAATAGGCAAACTGACTCAACAATAAAGTAGAAGAAAGGCCCTTCGTAGAGGGAAGCATTGATTACTATATTTGTGCTAGAGCTTTTCATTTTGAAGACAAGAAACAATTTTGTCAACGGTAGTAATAAAGCATATGTGTTATGTATAAGATATCTTATAAGTTGCAAGCCTCATGCATAGTATACTAATAGTGCTCGCACCTTGTCCTAATTAGCTTGGGTTAACACTGATTATCATTGCATAGCATATGTTTCAACCAAGTGTCACAAAGGGGTACCTCTATGCCGCCTGTACAAAGGTCTAATTAAGGAGAAAGCTCGCATTGGATTTCTCACTTTTGATTATTCTCAACTTAGACATCCATACCGGGACAACATAGACAACAGATAATTGACTCCTCTTTAATGCATAAGCATTCAACAACAGTTAATATTCTCATAAGAGATTGAGGATTAATTGTCCACACAGAAACTTCCACCATGAATCATGGCTTTAGTTAGCGGCCCAATGTTCTTCTCTAACAAGTATGCATACTCAAACCATTTGATCGTGAGAACCGCCCTTACTTCGAAAAAGACGAACATGCATAGCAACTCACATGATATTCAACAAAGGTAAAAGATTTGATGGCGTCCCCAGAAACATGGTTACCGCTCAACAAGCAACTTATTAAGAAATAAGACACATAAGTACATATTCTTCACCACAATAGTTTTTAAGCTATTTTTTCCCACGACCTATATATTGCAAAGACAAAGAATAGAAATTTTAAAGGTAGCACTCCAGTAATTTACTTTGGAATGGCGGAGAAATACCATGTAGTAGGTAGGTATGGTGGACACAAATGGCATAGTTATTGGCTCAAGGATTTGGATGCACGAGAAGAATTCCTCTCAATACAAGGCTAGGCTAGCAAGGTTGTTTGAAGCAAACTCAAGTATAAAACGGTGCAGCAAGACTCACATATGAACATATTGTAAGCATTATAAGACTTTACATCGTCTCCTTGTTGTTCAAACACCTCAACCAGAAAATATCTAGACTCTAGAGAAACTAATCACGCAAACCAAATTTTAACAAGCTCTATGTAGTTCTTCATTAATAGGTGCAAAGTACATGATGCAAGAGCTTAAACATGATCTATATGAGCACAACAATTGCCAAGTATAAAATTATTCAAAATATTATACCAATTACCACATGCAGCATTTTCTGTTTCCAACCATATAACAATGAACGAAGCAGTTTCAACCTTCGCCATGAACATTAAAAGTAAAGCTAAGAACACATGTGTTCATATGAACGAGCGGAGCGTGTCTCTCTCCCACACAAGCATGAATTTATTCAGAGAATGAAAATAACAAAATGAAAATAAAAGCACACAGACGATCCAAGTTAAGCACATAAGATGTGACCGAATAAAAATATAGTTTCAATAGAAGAAACCTGATAAGTTGATGAAGAAGGGGATGCCTTGGGCATCCCCAAGATTAGATGCTTGAGTCTTCTTGAAATATGCAGGGATGAACCACGGGGGCATCCCCAAGCTTAGACTTTTCACTCTTCTTGATCATATATCATCCTCCTCTCTTGACCCTTGAAAACTTCCTCCACACCAAACTCAAAACAAACTCATTAGAGGGTTAGCACATAATGAAAAATTCACATATTCAGAGGTGACACAATCATCCTTAACACTTCTGGACATTTCGCAAAGCTACTGGAAGTTAATGGAACAAAGAAATCCATCCAACACAACAAAAGAGGCAATGCGAAATAAAAGGCAGAATCTGTCAAAACAGAACAGTCCGTAAAGACGAATTTTTAAGAGGCACCAGACTTGCTCAGATGAAAATGCCCAAATTGAATGAAAGTTGCGTACATATCTGAGGATCACTCACGTAAATTGGCAGATTTTTCTGAGTTACCTACAGAGAACCTTGCCCAAATTCGTGACAGCAAGAAATCTGTTTCTCGCGAGTAATCCAAATCTAGTATCAACCTTACTATCAAAGACTTCACTTGGCACAACAATGCAATAAAATAAAGATAAGGAGAGGTTGCTACAGTAGTAACAACTTCCAAGACACAAATATAAAACAAAATTGCTGTAGTAAAATAAAAACATGGGTTATCTCCCAAGAAGTGCTTTCTTTATAGCCATTAAGATGGGCTCAGCAATTTTAATGATGCACTCGCAAGAAACAAGAGTTGAAGTAAAAGAGAGCATCGAAGGCAAGTATGAAACAAATTTAAGCCTAACCCACTTCCTATGGGAAGGAATCTTGTACACAAATAAATTCATGAGGAGCAAAGTGACAAGCATAGGAAGATAAAACACGAGTAACTTCAAGATTCTCAACATAAAGAGGGGAAACTTAATATTATTAAGATGCATATAACCGTGTTTCCCTCTCTCATAATAACTTTCAGTAGCATCATTGATGAAATCCACAATATACCCATCACTTAAAACATTCTTATCATGGTTCATATGCATAAAAGTATCATTAATTTTGGCATAAGAAGAGTTCTTCTCATTAATAGTAATTGGAGCAAGATTATTATCAAGAATTTGAACATGGTAAACAAGTTGCATACTAAGGGAATTGTTTTTAGCAATCCAATCATAACTATGACAAGTTTCATAAGGATAGTTATAACCTATATCATAGCATTCTTTATAATAATCATCAAAGAATGGAGGCATAGTGTCATCATAAGAAATAGAATAGTTATCTTTCACAAGTATGTTCATCCGTGACCATACCATCGTTGTTACTAGAAGGAGATGTATCAAACATATAATGATCAGTAGCAAAAGGATTTTCAAACACCTCATCCCCAAGCTTAGAGCTTTCTATATCATTATGGGAGGAAGCATGGATAGTACTGATACTATGGCAATTATTAACATCATCATTTTCAGAATTAGTTTCCCGGAGATTTCCAATATCAAAAGTAGTATGCTCTTCTAAATCATAATCACTAATATAGGTAAAGGGCATAGGAAGATCATTGTACTCAGATTCATTATCATAATAATCATTAGGAGCAACATACTTACGGTTACCTATCGTTATCTCATACACGCGGGGATATGTCGTTACCTCTTTCTTTTTATTTCCCTTCTTCTTCTTCTTCGTTCCCTTCTTCTTCTTCTTTTCCTTCTCCTCGTCACCTTCTTTAGCAGGGAGAGGCTTGATGAGGGGCTCCTCCACATAACCTGATTTGTTTCCAGAAACAATAGAAGAAACTTGGGAGGATTCCTCCTTTTCATTAATAAGTTCAAAACACACAGCGGTCCTATCATATTTTGGCAAAGTGTCATCTTCTAAAATATTTTGTATGTAAGTATTTGTATGGCCATTATCAATGCAATAAGAAAAACACCCACGCAGGACATCATCAATATCAAGATCACTCATATGTAACAAAGAGATTTTTCTCGATAACTCTTCACACCACAAAAATAGAGTAAGTTCATCATGCTGATTAGGAGTAATTTCATCATCACAATACAAATTTGCAGCACTCACGGGGTTCGAATTATCATTGGAGGAGCATTGAAAATTAAAATTGTTGGAGATATGCCCAAGAGGCAATAATAAATGGTTATTATATATCTTTGTGTTTATCCCTACACCAAGAGGCACAAGATGGCCCTACACGTCGACGCCACAGTAGCTTCTCAACTCTCCGGCACATCCTTCGGAAGTGACGCGAGTTGTTATCCTCGAGTACATTGTTCATATTTTTCTTTCTGGTTGTTTTCTTTGTAGTTCTTCCTTCAGCGGTGCAGCTTCTCGGTTGATGGCTCATGGCTCCCACAACAGGGGTGGCGGGAAGTTCCTGGGCAACTTGGCCCTCTCGAAGCGTAAACTGACTTGCAGCTCATCTTAGAGGCCTGTGAGAGCTGCTCTCGAAACAAAAAACAAGCTACGGGGCCCCCAGGCCACGGCTCATTGAAGCTCCCCGCCAAGCGCTCCAAAGATGGCGCGCCTTCTTGCGACGCTACGCGGCCAGATGCGGTTACAATGGGTAAGCTTAGGTTCTTTTTCCTTCATCTTGTCCTTGACTTTCCTTGCTTCTTTGTTTTTTCTAACTTCTTACTTTTCCTCAGGCCTGCTCTGAGACTCACTCGGAGCGTACCTGGCATGCCTCCGGAAGCTCCTGCCGGCGCCACCAGGACTTCCCCTCCTCCTCGATCAAGCCCGGTACCATCTGGTACCGGCAAATCTCCGGCCTCCCCTCTGGGAGGCAACACAAGTACGGGGTGTGCGGCCCTTGAACCTTCTCACCACCGCGCGGAGGATTTCTTTTCTCCTCCAGAGATTGAAGACATCGGCGCCAGCCACACCGGCGCCGGAAAGGAAACATCGGAGCGGGCGGAACTTCCGGTTCCCCCTGCTCCAAAAAAGAAAAAGAAGAAGACCACCGCCTCCCCTTCTAAGACCGCGCCAGAGACTTCTGCGCCGCCAAGCCCGCCACCGGCCAAGGGAACGCCAGATGCTCCCGCACCAGCCACGGATGCACCTTCAGCTCCTCCGGCAACTTCAACTGTCAAGGCCGCTCGCGCCAAAGCCTGCTCCTCCGGAAGGCCCCACTCTAACCGCCCATCAACTTGCTGCGGTGGTGACAGCGTCGACCGCGCCTCCTTCCGGCTCGCAGTCTCTAGTGTTGCACGCCGGCCAGGCCGCCGTTGCGGCCAGTGAGAAGGCCTCAACTCAGTTGGGCCGGATCACTGAGCTCAGCCGCGGCGAGCTCAACCTGGGCCTGTTGCTGGCCTACGCCGAGAAGTGGAACTTGGCGGTCTGTCCCCAGCAACCCGCGGCCTGGTCAAGGACAAGCTCCCGCTGGTTGACCCTTCCGGTCCGCGGAGCACGGCGCAGCACTTGAGCCGGCTCAGGCGCGCCGTCAAAGAGTTCGACACTGCGTGGCACGATGCCAGCGGCAACGTGGTGGTAAGCCTCACACCTTCATCTTTAAAACTTTATCCTTCACACACATGCCGGTTTTTTAATTTCCAGCTTATATATGTATATCCTCCCAGTCCCCGAGTTTCGGGTTGAGTACGCAGTTCTTAGCGCAAAACTGCAAAAAACTGGCATAGCTAGTCCCCGAGTTTCGGGTTAAGCACAAAGTACTTAGCACGAAACTGCAAAAAACCGGCATAGCTGAACCATAACTTTTAACTTGCGCAGGGCACCCTTGACGCCCAGAAGCAGCTCTTTGAGGAGCTTCTATGGGAGCACCAGCGCCTCTCCGAGGCCCACAGCAAGTGCCAAGGTAAGCTTTCCATCTCCGCCCTTTTTGTACCGGTTGCCTTTGGTAATCTAAACTCACAAGTCCTTTACACAGCTGCCCTTCCGAAAGCTCCTTCTGAAGACCTCTCCGCCCAGCTCTCCGCGCTAAAAGGTAAAACCTTCTTGCTCGTTTATCTTCCGCTTTTTTGAACCTGCCGGTTTCTTTTTGTTACTCACTTGTTCTTCCGGATTACAACTGAACAGGAGCGGTTTGTCCTTGAGCATCGCAAGGCCCTGGACGCCCAGGAGAAAACCCGCGCTGATCTGAAAAACGCGCTTATGCAATCTGAACTCCGGCACGCGCAGGAGCTCAAGGACGCCCAGGCTGCCGCTGAGGCCAAGCTGGACGAGTCGCTGAAGGACTTCACTGATGCCAGCGCGCAGCTGAGGAAGGAGTTGGAGGAGGAGTCCCGGCTGCGGAAGGAGGCGCAGAACCGGAACGCCATGCTGACGACGGATCAGGCTGAATACGACCGGTTGGTCCTTCAGGCCGATGCGCTCGCTTTCAGTAAGACTCTTTTTCTTCTCTTTTTGCTTATAAGCTTATTCCTTCCGGCAGTATATCCTTATGCCGTTTCCTTTTTTCTTCTCTCTTTTAGGGATGTTCCCGGATTCGCAGCCGCACGCGCACAAGAAGGTCACAGAGCGCAGGGGCGAGCAATCTCTCAGCAACCTGGATGCGCCCTGGGACGCCTATGATCATCTCGTTGCGCTGGCTGCTCGGATCTCCCATATGAGGGCTGTGGACCGGCATCTGGTCGATCTGCCGGATGTGGCCACCCAAATCTTCAAGGTTCTGTGGCCCGGGGAAACGGTACCGACCAACCTGACGCTCCTCTCCGACCGGCTGAAGGATGCCGGCAAAAGGTTCAGCGACTGGAGGCGTTCATCTACCCGCGCCGGAGCTGACGCAGCGCTACGCGTTGCCTGTTCCTGGTACGAGGATCTGGACCTTGACGCCCTCCATAGCTTGCGCGGCCAGGCTCCTACCGATACGGATCCCGCCAAGACCGCCAAGCGCCAGGACCGAGCGTACCGGATTGCCCAGTTCGCTCCTACCAGCACCTTCATCCCTCCTCCTGCTGATCTACGCAATGAAATATCTGAGGACGAGGAGGAGGAGGATGCCAGCGAGGATGAGGAGGAAGCCCCTGCAGACGATGCCGCCCCAGACCAAGCTCCGGAAGCCCCTGCTCCGTGAAATCTTACTGTGTTTGCATGTTATCTGCTACCCCTGTTGTCTCAAAACAATCCGTTAAATTCTCCCCCGGTATGCCGGGGTGTCTGATATAAGATAATAATTTAAGTCCTTTTGGTTGTGCTATACTTTTAACATGTCGGTATCTTACATGATACACCGGTTACTTATTAAGTTGTGTTGGTATGCTAATTTAGCAATTTGCTCTGATTGTTCGCTTTGATCTTGCATGGTGAATCTCCCGGATTCGTTTCCGAATTCAATATGATGCACACTTGGTTCTTTTGCTTCGGCTCTGCCTACCTCTCTGGGTGTTTTGGCGTATGAGACACAAAGTTATTTTGCCAAGCAAGCACTTTCTTGAACTTAGAAAAAATTCGAATTTTTTCACAAAAAACCGGTACAACCGGGGTTAGTTAAACTTTCATCGGATTGCTTGTTTTTCATTTCCCTTTGCGTTTTTCGCGTGTTTATATCCTTCCGGTTTATCTTGCTTGCCATGAAGCCGGGTTGCGGACAGCAGCAAGTCGAAGACTCCTTTAGGTTTAGCACGTTACTAAACCGGAAAGGAAAATTTCTAACAACCAAACCGGTATACATAAAAAATAGACATATTGCATGCAATTGCGGTAGAGGCAGTCCCCGAGATACATTCGAGGTGCCAGCATTTTATTCATAACATAAGGTAGAAAAAGGAAATTCTTACACCACATCTACAGGAGTAGAAAGGACGCAACAAAGCTATGTTCCACGATCGCTTGCTCTCCTCTCCGGACTTGTCCGCCTTTCCTTCCTTCCATTCCTGTGCATCGATCAGATAGTAGGCATCATTGTGGAGAGCTTTGCTCACAATGAATGGCCCTTCGCACGGAGGTGAGAGTTTGTGCCGTCCTTCAGTGCGCTGCACCAGACGTAACACCAGATCTCCTTCCCGGAATACCCTCGGGTTTACCTTCCGGCTGTGATAGCGTCTGAGGTTTTGCTGGTATATGGTTGACCTTGCCAGAGCCATTTCCCTTTGCTCTTCAAGCAAATCCACATCATTTTCTCGGGCCTCTTTTACCTCTTCTTTGGTATAGAGATGTACCCTTGGTGAATCATGGAGAATGACGATTGGTATGACCGCTTCTGCTCCGTATACCATGAAAAATGGCGTATATCCGGTTGACCGGTTCGGTGTTGTTCTTATTCTCCACAGCACAGATGGTAATTCATCAAGCCAGCATCCGGGCGTTTTTTCAAGCGGTTCAATGAGCCTCGGTTTGATACCGGAAAGCACGAGTGCATTAATTCTTTCAACCTGGTCATTGCCTTGTGGGTGTGCCACTGAACACAAATCCAACCGGATGTTGTTGTCCTCACAGAACCGCTTAAACTCACCTTGAGCAAAGTTGGTTCCGTTATCCGTAATGATACTGTGCGGGTATCCATACCGCAAGATCACATCTTTCAAGAATTTCACGGTAGTATGCCCATTGCATTTTGCTATCGGCTTCACCTCTAGCCACTTAGTGAATTTATCAACCATCGCCAATATATGAGTCATTTTTCCTCTTGCGGTTTTGAATGGTCCAACCATATCCAGGCACCATACGGGAAAGGGCCAAGTTATCGGTATAGTTTTTAAACCGGATGCTGGGGTGTGATTTTGATTGGCGTACCTCTGGCACCCATTGCATCTTCGAACCAAATCATCAGCATCCTCTAAAGCAGTGGGCCAATAGAACCCATGCCGGAAGACTTTTGCCACCAATGCCCTGGATGAGGCATGGTGTCCGCACTCTCCTTGCTGCACTTCCACAAGCATTTCTCTTCCTTCTTCCGGTTCCACACATCTTTGTAGGACACCGGTAAAGCTTCTTTTGTACATCTCCCCATTGATGATGGTATATGCCTTGGACCTCCTCTGGATCCTCCTTGATTCAGTTTCGTCAACCGGCAAATTGTCGTTGATCAGGAATTCCTTAATAGGTTTAACCCAAGTTGGTGTTTCTTGAACCGTAAACACCGGTACATCTATCTCCATGT
>NC_061512.1:126633223-126654081 GCF_022539505.1 Lolium rigidum
TCCACAACAGAACCCATATCGTCGGGTTAGGCCCATGGGCGACGAAAATACCCCTTAGCGGACGATTTTGAGACGTTGCCTATCAGAACTTTTCTTGTAGTGTAAGGGAAAGACTAGTGATGGCGTGTATTTCACACGTTCGTTGGGGACCCCAAGAGGAAGGTATGATGCGCACAGCAGCAAGTTTTCCCTCAGAAAGAAACCAAGGTTTATCGAACCAGGAGGAGCCAAGAAGCACGTTGAAGGTTGATGGTGGCGAAATGTAGTGCGGCGCAACACCAGGGATTCCGGCGCCAACGTGGAACCTCGCACAACACAAACCAAGTACTTTGTCCCAACGAAACAATGAGGTTGTCAATCTCACCGGCTTGCTCGTAACAAAGGATTAACCGTATTGTGTGGAAGATGATTGTTTGCAAGAAAACAAGTAGAAAACAAGTATTGCGATGAGATTGTATTTCAAGTATAAAAGAATGGACCGGGGTCCACAGTTCACTAGAGGTGTCTCTCCCATAAGATAAAAGCATGTTGGGTGAACAAATTACAGTCGGGCAATTGACAAATAGAGAGGGCACCGCGATGCACATACATGACATGATAAATATAGTGAGATTTAATTGGGCATTACGACAAAGTACATAGACCGCCATCCAACCGCATCTATGCCTAAAAAGTCCACCTTCAGAGTTATCATCCGAACCCCTCCGGTATTAAGTTGCAAACAACAGACAATTGCATTAAGTATGGTGCGTAATGTAATCAACAACTACATCCTTAGACATAGCATCAATGTTTTATCCCTAGTGGCAACAGAGACAACACAACCTTAGAACTTTCGTCACTTCGTCCCGTGTATCAATGCAGGCATGAACCCACTATCGAGCATAAATACTCCCTCTTGGAGTTACTAGCAAAAACTTGGCCGCAGCCTCTACTAATAACGGAGAGCATGCAAGATCTTAAACAACACATAAACATCGGATTGATAATTACCATAGCATAGTATTCTCTATCCATCGGATCCCGACAAACACAACATATAGTATTACAGATAGATGATCTTGATCATGTTAGGCAGCTCACAAGATCCAACCATGAAGCACATAAGGAGAAGACAACCATCTAGCTACTGCTATGGACCCATAGTCCAGGGGTGTGATGGCGTGTAACTCACACGTTCGTTGGGAACCCCAAGAGGAAGGTATGATGCGCACAGTAGCAAGTTTTCCCTCAGAAAGAAACCAAGGTTTATCGAACCAGGAGGAGCCAAGAAGCACGTTGAAGGTTGATGGTCGCGAAATGTGGTGCGGCGCAACACCAGGGATTCCGGCGCCAACTTGGAACCTGCACAACACAAACCAAGTACTTTGTCCCAACGAAACAGTGAGGTTGTCAATCTCACCGGCTTGCTGTAACAAAGGATTAAGCGTATCGAGTGGAAGATGTTTGCAAAGAAAACAAGTAAAACACAAGTATTGCGATAGATTGTATTTCAAGAAAGAGAATTGGACCGGGGTCCACAAGTTCACTAGAGGTGTCTCTCCCATAAGATAAAAGCATGTTGGGTGAACAAATTACAATCGGGCAATTGACAAATAGAGAGGAGCATAACAATGCACATACATGACATGGTAAATATAGTGAGATTTAATTGGGCATTACGACAAAGTACATAGACCGCCATCCAACCGCATCTATGCCTAAAAAGTCCACCTTCGTGTTATCATCCGAACCCCCTCCGGTATTAAGTTGCAAACAACGAGACAATTGCATTAAGTATGGTGCGTAATGTAATCAACAACTACATCCTTAGACATAGCATCAATGTTTTATCCCTAGTGGCAACAAGCACAACACAACCTTAGAACTTTCTCGTCACCGTCCCAGTATCAATGCGGGCATGAACCCACTATCGAGCATAAATACTCCCTCTTGGAGTTAAGAGTAAAAACTTGGCCAGAGCCTCTACTAGTAACGGAGAGCATGCAAGATCTTAAACAACACATATGTAATAACTTGATAATTACCATAGCATAGTATTCTCTATCAATCGGATCCCGACAAACACAACATATAGTATTACAGATAGATGATCTTGATCATGTTAGGCAGCTCACAAGATCCAACAATGAAGCACAACAAGGAGAAGACAACCATCTAGCTACTGCTATGGACCCATAGTCCAGGGGTGAACTACTCACTCATCACTCCGGAGGCGACCATGGCGGTGTAGAGTCCTCCGGGAGATGAATCCCCTCTCCGGCAGGGTGCCGGAGGTGATCTCCTGAGTCCCCCGAGATGGGACTGGCGGCGGCTGCGTCTCTGGAAGGTTTTCCGTATCGTGGCTCTCGGTACTGGGGGTTTCGCGACGGAGGCTTTAAGTAGGCGGAAGGGCAAGTCAGGAGGGGGCACAGGGGCCCCACACCATAGGTCGGCGCGGCCGGGGGCCGAGCCGCGCCGCCCTAGGGTTTGGGCGCCTCGTGGCCCCACTTCGTTGACTCTTCGGTCTTCTGGAAGCTTCGTGGCAAAATAGGACCCTGGGCGTTGATTTCGTCCAATTCCGAGAATATTTCCTTACTAGGATTTCTGAAACCAAAAACAGCAGAAAACAGCAACTGGCTCTTTGGCATCTTGTTAATAGGTTAGTTCCAGAAAATGCATAAATATGACATATAATGTGCATATAACATGTAGATAACATCAATAATGTGGCATGGAACATAAGAAATTATCGATACGTTGGAGACGTATCAGCATCCCCAAGCTTAGTTCTGCTCGTCCCGAGCAGGTAAAACGATAACAAAGATAATTTCTGAAGTGACATGCCATCATAATCTTGATCATACTATTTGTAAAGCATATGTAATGAATGCAGCGATCAAAACAATGGTAATGACATGAGTAAACAAGTGAATCATAAAGCAAAGACTTTTCATGAATAGTACTTCAAGACAAGCATCAATAAGTCTTGCATAAGAGTTAACTCATAAAGCAATAAATCAAAGTAGAGGTATCGAAGCAACACAAAGGAAGATTAAGTTTCAGCGGTTGCTTTCAACTTGTAACCTGTATATCTCATGGATATTGTCAACATAGAGTAATATAACAAGTGCAATATGCAAGTATGTAGGAATCAATGCACAGTTCACACAAGTGTTTGCTTCTTGAGGTGGAGAGAGATAGGTAAACTCGACTCAACATAAAAGTAAAAGAATGATCCTTCAAAGAGGAAAGCATCGATTGCTATATTTGTGCTAGAGCTTTGGTTTTAAAAACATCAAGAGAGCATAAAAATGAAGTTTTGAGAGGTGTTTGTTGTTGTCAACGAATGGTAATGGGTACTCTAACTACCTTATCAACCGAGACTTTCAAGAGCGGCTCCCATGAAGGACGTTATTTCTACCACCGTGGTAGATCATCCCTCTTCTCTTTTGTTTACACATGTATTTTAGTGGGGTGGCACTCCTTCCAACCTTTCTTTCACAAACCATGGCTAACCGATTCCATCGGGTGCCGACCAACAATCTCATACCATGAAGGAGTGCCTTTTTATTTTATATTTTTTTATGATGACACTCCTCCCCACCTTTGCTTTCTCAAGCCATGGCTAACCGATTCCATCGGGTGCCGACCAACTTTTCACATACCATGGAGGAGTGTCTATTTGCAAAATTAAGTTGCTTACTGATGAATCAGCGCAACACATGTGAAGAGAATTATTAATGAAGTTAATTAATTGGGGCTGGGAACCCCTTTGCCAGCTCTTTATGCAAAGTTATTGGATAAGCGGATGAAGCCACTAGTCCATTGTGAAAGTCTCGTCCGAAGTAAATGACAAGATCGAAAGATAAAACACCACATACTTCCTCATGAGCTATAAAACATTGACACAAATAAGAGATGATAAATTTTGAATTGTTTAAAGGTAGCACTCAAGCAATTTACTTTGGAATGGCGGAAAA
The DNA here is from genome assembly GCF_022539505.1 of Lolium rigidum. NCBI lineage: Eukaryota > Viridiplantae > Streptophyta > Magnoliopsida > Poales > Poaceae > Lolium > Lolium rigidum. The sequence continues at coordinate 126,637,186 of NC_061512.1, forward strand.
TACCATGTAGTAGGTAGGTATGGTGGACACAAATGGCATAGTGGTTGGCTCAAGTATTTGGATGCATGAGAAGTATTCCCTCTCGATACAAGGTTTAGGCTAGCAAGGTTATTTGAAACAAACACAAGGATGAACGGTACAGCAAAACTCACATAAAAGACATATTGAAAACATTATAAGACTCCACACCGTCTTCCTTGTTGTTCAAAACTCAATACTAGATATTATCTAGACTCTAGAGAAACCAAATATGCAAACCAAATTAGCAAGCTCCAAGTATTTCTTCATTAATGGGTGCAAAGTATATGATGCAAGAGCTTAATCATGAGCACAACAATTGCCAAGTATCACATTACCCAAGACATTTTTAGCATTACTACATGTAGCATTTTCCAATTCCAACCATACAACAATTTAACGAAGAAGAAACTTCGCCATGAACATTATGAGTAACACCTAAGGACATATTTGTCCATATGCAACAGCGGAGCGTGTCTCTCTCCCACAAAGTGAATGCTAGGATCCAACTTTATTCAAACAAAACAAAAAAAACAAACCGACGCTCCAAGCAAAGTGCATAAGATGTGACGGAATAAAAATGTAGTTTCAGGGGAGGAACCTGATGATGTTGTCGATGAAGAAGGGGATGCCTTGGGCATCCCCAAGCTTAGACGCTTGAGTCTTCTTAATATATGCAGGGGTGAACCACCGGGGCATCCCCAAGCTTAGAGCTTTCACTCCTCTTGATCATAGTATATCATACTCCTCTCTTGATCCTTGAAAACTTCCTTCACACCAAACTTCAAGCAAACTCATTAGAGAGTTAGTGCACAATAAAAATATACATGTTCAGAGGTAACACAATCATTCTTTACACTTCTGGACATTGCATAAAGCTACTGGACATTAATGGATCAAAGAAATTCATCCAACATAGCAAAAGAGGCAATGCGAAATAAAAGGCAGAATCTGTCAAAACAGAACAGTTCGTAATGACGAATTTTTAGATGGCACCAGACTTGCTCAAATGGAAAAACTCAAAACTAACGAAAGTTGCGTACATATCTGAGGATCATGCACGTAAATTGGCATAATTTTCTGAGCTTCCTACAGAGAGGTAGACCCAGATTCGTGACAGCAAAGAAATCTGTAACTGCGCAGTAATCCAAATCTAGTACTTACTTTACCATAGAGACTTTTACTTGGCACAAAAACATGATAAGGAGAGGTTGCTACAGTAGTAAACAACTTCCAAGACTCAAATATAAAACAAAGTACTGTAGTAAAAACAATGGGTTGTCTCCCATAAGCGCTTTTCTTTAACGCCTTTCAGCTAGGCGCAGAAAGTGTAATCAAGTAACATCAAGAGATGAAGCATCAACATCATAAGTTCCCTCATCTGTGGTGGCACTAAGGGCTTTGTCAATTTTAGGCCTATAATAATATTTCTTTGGTTTAGGCACTTTAGAGACATACATAAACTTTTGCTCCTTTCCCACATAAGCTTTCTCTCTAAACTTTAAAGATGAAAAGGTTGAACCCAAGGTTCCCATAGCTTTTTCAAGTTCGCCAATCCTATTAATTTGATTATCATGGTCAACACAAGTTCCTAGGACACTAATTCTTTCGTCAATTCCTCCTAAGGATTTATCAAGTTCATCAGTTTTATCAAGTAACAACTCCAACTTAGTTTCAATACTCGGAAAATTTTTCTCTATGATTTCCATTTTTTTCATAACATCCTCAAGAGAGGTTTCAATTTTAGTTTCATTAACAGGTGGTGTTCCAAATAAACTCTCAATAATGCAACTAGCTTCTAAAGCGGGAGCGCCTAGGAAGTTACCTCCTGCGAGACAATCAAGAACATATCTATTCCAGCTAGAGATACCAACATAAAAATTCCTGAGTAGGATAGTGGTGGAGTGTTTCTTAGTGCACCTATTATGGGCATCACTAATTCTATACCAAGCATCTTTTAAACATTCTCCCCCTTGTTGCTTAAATGAACGGACTTCAACTTCAGGATTACTCATTTTTAGCAGTAGTAAATAAAACAAACTAGATAAAGTAAATGCAAGTAACTAATTTTTTTGTGTTTTCGATATAGAGAGCAAGACAATATATAAAGTAAAACTAGCAACTAATTTTTTTGTGTTTTGTTTAGGTGCAGCAAGCAAAGTAGTAAATAAAATAAAGCAAGACAAAAACAAAGTAAAGAGATTGAGAAGTGGAGACTCCCCTTGCAGCGTGTCTTGATCTCCCCGGCAACGGCGCCCGAAAAAGAGCTTGATGGCGTGTAACTCACACGTTCGTTGGGAACCCCAAGAGGAAGGTATGATGCGCACGAGTAGCAAGTTTTCCCTCGGAAAGAAACCAAGGTTTATCGAACCAGGAGGAGCCAAGAAGCACGTTGAAGGTTGATGGTCGCGAAATGTGGTGCGGCGCAACACCGTGGATTCCGGCGCCAACTTGGAACCTGCACAACACAAACCAAGTACTTTGTCCCAACGAAACAAGTGAGGTTGTCAATCTCACCGGCTTGCTGTAACAAAGGATTAAGCGTATCGAGTGGAAGATGTTTGCAAAGAAAACAAGTAAAACACAAGTATTGCAAGTAGATTGTATTTCGATAAAGAGAATTGGACCGGGGTCCACAGTTCACTAGAGGTGTCTCTCCCATAAGATAAAAGCATGTTGGGTGAACAAATTACAGTCGGGCAATTGACAAATAGAGAGGAGCATAACAATGCACATACATGACATGGTAAATATAGTGAGATTTAATTGGGCATTACGACAAAGTACATAGACCGCCATCCAACTGCATCTATGCCTAAAAAGTCCACCTTCAGGTTATCATCCGAACCCCCTCCGGTATTAAGTTGCAAACAACGAGACAATTGCATTAAGTATGGTGCGTAATGTAATCAACAACTACATCCTTAGACATAGCATCAATGTTTTATCCCTAGTGGCAACAGACACAACACAACCTTAGAACTTTCTCGTCACTCGTCCTGGTATCAATGCAGGCATGAACCCACTATCGAGCATAAATACTCCCTCTTGGAGTTAAGAGTAAAAACTTGGCCGCAGCCTCTACTAGTAACGGAGAGCATGCAAGATCTTAAACAACACATATGTAATAACTTGATAATTACCATAGCATAGTATTCTCTATCAATCGGATCCCGACAAACACAACATATAGTATTACAGATAGATGATCTTGATCATGTTAGGCAGCTCACAAGATCCAACAATGAAGCACAACAAGGAGAAGACAACCATCTAGCTACCGCTATGGACCCATAGTCCAGGGGTGAACTACTCACTCATCACTCCGGAGGCGACCATGGCGGTGTAGAGTCCTCCGGGAGATGAATCCCCTCTCCCGGCAGGGTGCCGGAGGCGATCTCCCGAGTCCCCCGAGATGGGACTGGCGGCGGCTGCGTCTCTGGAAGGTTTTCCGTATCGTGGCTCTCGGTACTGGGGGTTTCGCGACGGAGGCTTTAAGTAGGCGGAAGGGCAAGTCAGGAGGGGGCACAGGGGCCCCACACCATAGGTCGGCGCGGCCAGGGCCCAGGCCGCGCCGCCCTAGGGTTTGGGCGCCTCGTGGCCCCACTTCGTTGACTCTTCGGTCTTCTGGAAGCTTCGTGGCAAAATAGGACCCTGGGCGTTGATTTCGTCCAATTCCGAGAATATTTCCTTACTAGGATTTCTCGAAACCAAAAACAGCGAGAAAACAACGAATCGGCTCTTTGGCATCTTGTTAATAGGTTAGTTCCGGAAAATGCATAAATATGACATATAATGTGCATATAACATGTAGATAACATCAATAATGTGGCATGGAACATAAGAAATTATCGATACGTTGGAGACGTATCGGGGTGAACTACTCACTCATCACTCCGGAGGCGACCATGGCGGTGTAGAGTCCTCCGGGAGATGAATCCCCTCTCCGGCAGGGTGCCGGAGGCGATCTCCTGAATCCCCCGAGATGGGATTGGCGGCGGCTGCGTCTGCGGAAGGTTTTCCGTATCGTGGCTCTCGCATCGGGGGTTTCGTCACGGAGGCTTTAAGTAGGCGGAAGGGTAGGTCAAGAGGCGGCACGAGGGCCCCACACCACGGGGCCGCGCGGCCAAGGGGGGCGCGCCGCCCTAGGGTGTGGCCCCCTCGTGGCCCCTCTTCGTCTCGTCTTCGGACTTCGGAAGCTTCGTGGCGAAATAGGCCCCCGGGCGTTGATTTCGTCCAATTCCGAGAATATTTCCTTACTAGGATTTCGAAACCAAAAACAAGCAGAAAACGAAGAATCGGCTCTTCGGCATCTTGTTAATAGGTTAGTTCCAGAAAATGCATAAATATGACATAAAGTGTGCATATAACATGTAGATAACATCAATAATGTGGCATGGAACATAAGAAATTATCGATACGTTGGAGACGTATCAGCATCCCCAAGCTTAGTTCTGCTCGCCCCGAGCAGGTAAAACGATAACAAAGATAATTTCTGAAGTGACATGCCATCATAATCTTGATCATACTATTTGTAAAGCATATGTAATGAATGCAGCGATCAAAACAATGGTAATGACATGAGTAAACAAGTGAATCATAAAGCAAAGACTTTTCATGAATAGTACTTCAAGACAAGCATCAATAAGTCTTGCATAAGAGTTAACTCATAAAGCAATAAATCAAAGTAAAGGTGTTGAAGCAACACAAAGGAAGATTAAGTTTCAGCGGTTGCTTTCAACTTGTAACATGTATATCTCATGGATATTGTCAACATAGAGTAATATAACAAGTGCAATATGCAAGTATGTAGGAATCAATGCACAGTTCACACAAGTGTTTGCTTCTTGAGGTGGAGAGAGATAGGTGAACCGACTCAACATAAAAGTAAAAGAATGGTCCTTCAAAGAGGAAAGCATCGATTGCTATATTTGTGCTAGAGCTTTTATTTTGAAAACATGAAACAATTTTGTCAACGGTAGTAATAAAGCATATGAGTTATGTAAATTATATCTTACAAGTTGCAAGCCTCATGCATAGTATACTAATAGTGCCCGCACCTTGTCCTACTTAGCTTGGACTACTCGGATCATCACAATGCACATGTTTTAACCAAGTGTCACAATGGGGTACCTCCATGCCGCCTGTACAAGGGTCTAAGGAGAAAGTTCGCATTGGATTTCTCGCTTTTGATCATTCTTCAACTTAGACACCCATACCGGGACAACATGAACAACGAGATAATGGAGTCCTCTTTAATGCATAAGCATGTAGCAACAATTATTATTCTCATCGGAGATTGAGGATATGTGTCCAAAATCTGAAACTTCCACCATGATTCATGGCTTTAGTTAGCGGCCCAATGTTCTTCTCTAACAATATGCATGCTTAACCATATGGTGGTAGATCTCCCTTACTTCAGACAAGACGAACATGCATAGCAACTCACATGATATTCAACAAAGAGTAGTTGATGGCATCCCCAGGAACATGGTTATCGCACAACAAGCAACTTAATAAGAAATAAAGTGCATAAGTACATATTCAATACCACAATAGTTTTTAAGGCTATTTTTGTCCCATGAGCTATATATTGCAAAGGCGAATGATGGAATTTTAAAGGTAGCAATCAAGCAATTTACTTTGGAATGGCGGAAAATACCATGTAGTAGGTAGGTATGCTGGACACAAATGGCATAGTGGTTGGCTCAAGTATTTTGGATGCATGAGAAGTATTCCCTCTCGATACAAGGTTTAGGATAGCAAGGTTATTTGAAACAAACACAAGGATGAACGGTACAGCAAAACTCACATAAAAGACATATTGAAAACATTATAAGACTCTACACCGTCTTCCTTGTTGTTCAAAACTCAATACTAGATATTATCTAGACTCTAGAGAAACCAAATATGCAAACCAAATTAGCAAGCTCTAAGTATTTCTTCATTAATGGGTGAAAAGTATATGATGCAAGAGCTTAAACATGAGCACAACAATTGCCAAGTATCACATTATCCAAGACATTATAGCAATTACTACATGTAGCATTTTCCAATTCCAACAATATAACAATTTAACGAAGAAGAAACTTTGCCATGAACATTATGAGTAAAGCCTAAGGACATATTTGTCCATATGCAACAACGTGAGCGTGTCTCTCTCCCACAAAGTGAATGCTAGGATCCAACTTTATTCAAACAAAACAAAAACTAAAACAAACCGACGCTCCAAGCAAAGTGCATAAGATGTGACGGAATAAAAATGTAGTTTCAGGGGAGGAACCTGATGATGTTGTCGATGAAGAAGGGGATGCCTTGGGCATCCCCAAGCTTAGACGCTTGAGTCTTCTTAGAATATGCAGGGGTGAACCACCGGGCATCCCCAAGCTTAGAGCTTTCACTCCTCTTGATCATAGTATATCATACTCCTCTCTTGATCCTTGAAAACTTCCTTCACACCAAACTTCAAGCAAACTCATTAGAGAGTTAGTGCATAATAAAAATTATATGTTCAGAGGTGACACAATCATTCTTTACACTTCTGGACATTTCATAAAGCTACTGGACATTAATGGATCAAAGAAATTCATCCAACATAGCAAAAGAGGCAATGCGAAATAAAAGGCAGAATCTGTCAAAACAGAACAGTTCGTAAAGACGAATTTTAAAATGGCACCAGACTTGCTCAAATGGAAAAACTCAAAACTAATGAAAGTTGCGTACATATCTGAGGATCACTCACGTAATTTGGCATAATTTTCTGAGTTTCCTACAGAGAATTAGACCCAGATTCGTGACAGCAAAGAAATCTGTCTTTGCGCAGTAATCCAAATCTAGTATGAACCTTACTATAGAGACTTTACTTGGCACAAAAACATGATAAGGAGAGGTTGCTACAGTAGTAAACAACTTCCAAGACTCAAATATAAAACAAAGTGCTGTACTAAAAACAATGGGTTGTCTCCCATAAGCGATTTTCTTTAACGCCTTTCAGCTAGGCGCAGAAAGTGTAATCAAGTATTATCGAGAGATGAAGCATCAACATCATTACCAGGGGTGTTGGGAGTTTTATCAACAATGCATTGTATCTGATCTATATAGGTAACTCCTCTCTCATTGCTCCTAGGCTTGCTATTCTCATCAAACAAATTTTCAGGAACAAGCCAAGCATAGTTATTTTCCAAGGCTTCATGCATCCCTAGGAGCTTACTAGGTATTGGCGCCTTAATTTCTCTACCATCATTAACGTTACCAGTATACTTAATTCTATCCATATCCATCTTTTCAAGTATATATTTAAAATTAGGAAAGAAACCAAGCCTCTTATGCTTAATAAAAACTTTTCTAGCTTCTTTAACTATATCCTCAAATTGTCTAGCAAGGACTTTTAAAACAAAATTTCTCTTTTCTCCCCTTTCCATATCCGAAAGTGTAAGAAACATATGCTGTATTATAGGATTAAGATTAACAAATCTAGTTTCCAACATGTGTATCAAACAGGCAGAAGCACTTTCGTAAGTAGGAGCAGTTTTTAATAATGGTATATCTTCAAAATCTCCATCCATGCTAACATGGGTGAAAAATTCTTCTATATTATCTCTTCCAATGATACACCCTCGTCCTACCGGTATGTTTTCCATAGTAAACTTAGGATCAAGCATGATGAAATAATCGAAGGTAAATAAAGCAAACTAGATAAAGTAAATGCAAGTAACTAATTTTTTTGTGTTTTCGATATAGAGAGCAAGACAATAAATAAAGTAAAACTAGCAACTAATTTTTTTGTGTTTTGTTTAGGTGCAGCAAACAAAGTAGTAAATAAAATAAAGCAAGACAAAAACAAAGTAAAGAGATTGAGAAGTGGAGACTCCCCTTGCAGCGTGTCTTGATCTCCCCGGCAACGGCGCCGGAAAAGAGCTTGATGGCGTGTATTTCACACGTTCGTTGGGGACCCCAAGAGGAAGGTATGATGCGCACAGCAGCAAGTTTTCCCTCAGAAAGAAACCAAGGTTTATCGAACCAGGAGGAGCCAAGAAGCACGTTGAAGGTTGATGGTGGCGAAATGTAGTGCGGCGCAACACCAGGGATTCCGGCGCCAAGGTGGAACCTGCACAACACAAACCAAGTACTTTGTCCCAACGAAACAATGAGGTTGTCAATCTCACCGGCTTGCTGTAACAAAGGATTAACCGTATTGTGTGGAAGATGATTGTTTGCAAGAAAACCGTAGAAAACAAGTATTGCAGTAGATTGTATTTCAGTATAAAAGAATGGACTGGGGTCCACAGTTCACTAGAGGTGTCTCTCCCATAAGATAAAAGCATGTTGGGTGAACAAATTACAGTCGGGCAATTGACAAATAGAGAGGGCACCGCGATGCACATACATGACATGATAAATATAGTGAGATTTAATTGGGCATTACGACAAAGTACATAGACCGCCATCCAACCGCATCTATGCCTAAAAAGTCCACCTTCAGGTTATCATCCGAACCCCTCCGGTATTAAGTTGCAAGCAACAGACAATTGCATTAAGTATGGTGCGTAATGTAATCAACAACTACATCCTTAGACATAGCATCAATGTTTTATCCCTAGTGGCAACAACACAACACAACCTTAGAACTTTCTGTCACTGTCCCAAGTATCAATGCAGGCATGAACCCACTATCGAGCATAAATACTCCCTCTTGGAGTTACTAGCAAAAACTTGGCCAGAGCCTCTACTAATAACGGAGAGCATGCAAGATCTTAAACAACACATAAACATCAGATTGATAATTACCATAGCATAGTATTCTCTATCCATCGGATCCCGACAAACACAACATATAGTATTACAGATAGATGATCTTGATCATGTTAGGCAGCTCACAAGATCCAACCATGAAGCACATAAGGAGAAGACAACCATCTAGCTACTGCTATGGACCCATAGTCCAGGGGTGAACTACTCACTCATCACTCCGGGAGGCGACCATGGCGGTGTAGAGTCCTCCGGGAGATGAATCCCCTCTCCGGCAGGGTGCCGGAGGCGATCTCCCGAATCCCCCGAGATGGGATTGGCGGCGGCTGCGTCTCCGGAAGGTTTTCCGTATCGTGGCTCTCGTGCACTGGGGGTTTCGTCATGGAGGCTTTAAGTAGGCGGAAGGGTAGGTCAAGAGGCGGCACGAGGGCCCCACACCACGGGCCGCGCGGCCAAGGGGGGCCGCGCCGCCTAGGGTGTGGCCCCTCGTGGCCCCTCTTCGTCTCGTCTTCGGACTTCGGAAGCTTCGTGGCGAAATAGGCCCCCGGGCGTTGATTTCGTCCAATTCCGAGAATATTTCCTTACTAGGATTTCGAAACCAAAAACAGCTAAAATGACGAACTGGCTCTTCGGCATCTTGTTAATAGGTTAGTTCCAGAAAATGCATAAATATGACATAAAGTGTGCATATAACATGTAGATAACATCAATAATGTGGCATGGAACATAAGAAATTATCGATACGTTGGAGACGTATCAACTAGACACAGGATTGGGGAATGCGGAATGGATCCAATTACAACCAAACGCAGCGGTGGTTAATCTTGAGTTCAATCATTCAGATCATAGACCGTTGTTGCTGGACACGGAATATGCACCTCCTCCAGTCCCTGCTGATCGACTCCTTGAATTTGAAGCAAAATGGCAACCGGAGGAAATTTTTAGAGATGTGGTCCAGGAGAAGTGGGACTCGGCAGCGTCTGACCCTGCGATCGACGTGCTCGAGTGCCTCAAAGCCATGCATGCTTGGCTGCAAGCATGGGACCAACAGGTGCTTAAGAAGCCGAAGAAACAGCTTAGAAAGGCCCAACGAGATTTGGAAGAGCTGATGCGTGGCAAAATGTCAGTAGAGAATGAATAGAAGAAGCACAAGCTTGTAAATCTGATTGAGAAACTACTACAACAAGAGGACATTAAATGGAGTCAAAGAGCACGGGCTAACTGGCTCCAAAATGGTGACAATAATACAACTTATTTTCGGAGAAAGAAAATTGCATTAAATCTCTGAAGAATCAAAATGCCAAGGCTGTTGAGGGCACATAAGGGCTAAACACTCTAGTCCGAGATTACTTTTCAAACCTCTTCACCTCGGAGGTTCAAGTTACCGATCCGTTGTTCTTGGAGAAGATTGTTTCAAAGGTCACACAGGAGATGAATGATAAACTTGTTGCACCATTTTCGGGGGAGGATGTCAAAAAAAAGTTGTGTTCAGCATTGGGAACCTGAAGGCTCTTGGGACAGATGGACTACATGCTACATGCTCTGTTCTATAAAAAAACAAATTGGCACTTAGTGGGGGATGATATTGCACACGCAGTTCTTAAGGCGATTAATTACAAGGTGATCCCTACAGGATGGAATGAAACAATTGTGGTTTTGGTTCCAAAAATTGAAGATCCAGAGGAGGTATCATAGTTTTGACTTATATCTCTTTGCAATGTTGTCTATAAAATTATCTCAAATATGCTTGCAACTAGATTAACGATCATTCTTCCAAAAATTATATCCCCTATCCAGAGTGCGTTTGTGCCAGGTAGACTCATTACTAATAATGTGATGGTAGAATATGAGTGTATTTACAAGATTAAAAACAAAAAGAAGGGGAAGACATGCTTATGTGCAGGGCTTGATATGCATAAAGCCTATGACAGAGTTGAGTGGACTTTTCTTTGTAATATGATGATCAGGCTTGGTTTTCACATATTCTGTGAGATTCAGTTCTCAACTGACAGAGGGTTTTACTCCCACTAGACATTCGACAGGGTGATCTTCTATATCCTTATCTGTTTCTGTTATGTGAAGAAGGATTATCGAGTTGTTTGATGAAAGCAGAGGAGGTTGGTGGCATTGAAGGGATAAAGGTGTGCAGAAATGCACCGTCAGTTTCAAACTTATTATTTGCTGATGATTCCTTGATTCTCTCGAACGCAGACTCGAATAATGCAACTTCATTGCAACAAGTTCTTGATGATTATTATGCAAATTCAGGACAGCTGGTAAGTGTAGCGAAATCAAGCATTTTCTTTAGTCCAAATGCCCATGTTGATGTGAAGGTGGACATATGCAATATTTTGAATATTAATACTGGGGCTCTCTCCGACAAATACTTGGGACTCCCAACTATAGTGGGGGCGGATAGAAGTGATTGTTTCATGCATTTTGATGAGAGAGTGATACAAAGGATTAAAGGATGGAAATAAAACTACTATCTATCGGTGGCAAAGAGATTATGTTGAAGGTTGTTGCCCAAGCTATTCCTATATATGGTATGTCGGTTTTTCTCTTGCCTAAAAAGGTTTGTAAGAAGATTACTGACATTATTTCTCAGTTTTGGTAGGGAGATGATGATCAAGGGAAGAAAATGCAATGGTTTTCACGGTGGAAGTTATGTTTTCCTAAGAAAGAAGGTGGCATGGGGTTTAAAGATTTATATTCCGTCAATCTTGCAATGCTATCTAAGCAAGTCTGGAGGTTGATTGTTGATCCTAATTCCTTGTGCCCAAGTTCTCATAGCAAAATATTATCCTTCGGGCGATATACTAAAAGATGGACCAAAAGCAGGTTCCTCTTTCATTTGGCAAAGCATAGTGGCTGGAATACAGACTTTCAAGAGAGGCCATATTTGGCGCATTGGACATGGAGAGAGTGTCAATATTTGGAGTGACCCATGGATTCCGAGTAGTGCTAATCGAAATATTCTGACCCAACGTGGAACGTGTATTCTCAGTAAAGTTGGTGAACTAATTGACCCGATTACTGGCCAGTGGGATCAATCGTTGCTAACAAGTATTTTCAATCCAATGAATGTTAGGAGAATATTGCAGATTCCTCTAAACTACAATGCTTTTGAAGATTTCGCTCGGCCTTGTATATTAAATGGAGACATCAGTATCATGGCCAAACTCTTAGACAGTTAGTCCAAGGCACATCGCTTGATAATCCTATTTGGACATGCTTATGGAAGCTCCAGGTGCCGGCGAAAGTGATTATTTTGGTTGGAGAGCCATGCGTGGTATTCTACATCTAAAAGAAATTCTTGCAAATCGGCACATTGGTACTTCAGGAGAGTGCCCGATTTGCCATGATGGGGCAGAGGATGTGTTGTACATGATTTTTAAATGCCAAGGTACTGTGTTGATTTGGAGAGGATTGGGTTTGGAAAATACAGTCTTACAGGCCATGGAAGTGGATCGATCTGGATCAGCTGTCCTAGAAGAACTTCTGAAGGGATCTCCTACGGTAGTACATGGGTATGACACTATCAAGGTCCAGGAGCTGGTGGCGATTGCGGCTTGGTATGTGTGGTGGATGTGGCGGCGTGTAACTCATGGTGAACATGTGCCTACCATTAATCGTTGCATCATGTCAATCAAAGCCATGGCAGCAAACTCAGCAAAAGCACATGCATTAAATTCAAATCAAGCAAAAAGAAGTTTGACCAAACCTAGGGCCAATCATATAAAATTAAATGTGGAGACATCTTTTGATGGGGAGACTCATGATGGTGCTATTAAAGCAATACTATGAGACAACCAAGGAGTTTTCTTGGTACAATATCTAAGTTTCTACCACATGTTCATCGGCTTCATCGGCAGAAGCTATGGCAATGTGCCACGGCTTAGAACTTGCAAATTTATTCGAATGCAATGCTATTGATGCTAAGTTAGACTGTATGGAGGTGATCCCGTATATATCAGGAGAAAGCCAAATATGGAATGAAGCAACAACAATCTATGTCGATAGTCTTGATCTTGTAGGGAGATTGGAAAGGTTGAGTTCAACCATTGCTCGAGAGAGGTCAATAAACCTGCTCATGCAATAGCTAGGTCTTGTTTTGATTTAAATATGTCTTGTAATTGGGTCGATGGGCACCATAGCTTCTTAGTTCAACCTCTTCTCGATGATGTAACAATACTGTGATTTCAGAGCAACAAGTTTCAGACGCACTCTTTTTCTTACGAGGATACCTAAGGGGACTGGAAGTTTTTAATGAGGCGGCTTGATTGCTTAATATATTATGTGTTACCTCAAAAAAAGGAAAAAAAGGCGGATCTGTTTATCTGCTCGGGAATCGAATCCCCCTTGTTTAGGATTGGTTGGTTCATTCAAGCAAAAAGAGGTAGATAGCTATTAATTCTTAGATGGATGGAGGGGAAGACCCCACAATCAGTGGATCCGGCAGTTATTGGGATGCATGGATGACCGGTCCATGGGATACCACGAATCGTTAACCAATTCGGGCGAGTTGTTGTGTTTGAGATGACAAGTCAGCGATCCATGTGCTTCCTACATCTCAGTCGTCCATCCCATTAAATCATCTCATTGGCTCCACAAACTTCAAACCTTAATTCCTATCTTCCCTTCAAATCCCCACTTCTATATATACAGAGTCATCTTCACACACAGCGTGCGGATTTTGCGTGTGACTATGACTTAGACTTTAACTTTTACTTGTCGAGGAGAGGAGCGCCATGGCCGGCGGCCGCACGACACGAGGAGATGGAGGAGGAGCTGTGATGTGGAGCTAGATCTTCCAGCACGCGAGCAGGTAATCCATCGTCATCTATTTCTTCTGGTTTACCTTGTTCCATTTCGAATCAGTACCATCTTGGATAGATTAGATAGCACACGTACCTAGGGTTGGTTAATAAAAGGTTGTTTCGATACCTCTCGGGTTGCTTGAGGCGGCTCCCGAGGCGCCACCCCTACAACCACACATCACCTCTCCACGCCGCCCCAGCTAGCTCACCATCGCCGGAGGATGCCGTCCATCCGCGTACGGCGGTGGCGAGGCGTGCTCCACATCTTTTTTTCCTTAGCCCTAGAGTCCTCTTCTCCGCCATGTACGTTCTCAAATCTTGGTGGTGCAGTTGCGGTTGCGGTTGGGAGGCCAGGATCCCGGAGTAGTCCGCGGCAAACCTCCCACCAGCTTCAAATCTGTCCATCCTCCGTTGGCCTTGTGATCTAGCCGCCGCCGACCCACGAAAGTGGCAGGTCGCCGGCCTCCCGATTGGATCGGCCATGCCAGGGTACTTGTACGTGTCTTGTGCGTGGCTAGCAACCAACGCAGGCCATGCCCTGCTGGATGCATGTATCATTCACATGCCCGTGTGCAGGTGCTTAGGCATGTGGAGAAGATTGGCCAGGCTGCTTTCGCCAAGCATGACAACATGACAAATTGCATGATATTTTTGACGCCGGTGAGGATCTCCAATCGCGCTTGAGAGATGGTGTGTGCGGCACACTGGGCCATACGCTCCATTGCATGCTTGATCTTCGCCACGAGACTTCTTGCTCTGCATTCTGGGCCGACGTATGGTTGTCAGTGCGCAACTGAAGAATTCGGTCTCTGCTTGTGCTTCGTGTCCACTCCGGTCTCGGGCGTGGCGCATCATCCTCATAGATGGCTGCTAGCCTTGGGGGTGCGAATAATCCTCTTCCCGTTGGCTATTGGCGGTCCTTGGATTCCACTCTCTTCGTGATGAAGAACTGTTGGTTGCCAATCAACATTGATCGTGGGCGGACTACCGAGTTCCGGAAGACTCCGCCGGCGAATTCCAAATGAGCGACATGCCTGGAGTTTGCCGATGCGGATGGTGTTTCGGTCACGTGGAACCATGTTTTTTTTCTTACCGTTTGGTTTCAGAGGGGGCATTGTGAAGCTCCGCAGTCTGTTGCCATCATGAGACATGTGTAGTTTCACAGTGATGTCAGAGACGGAGAACAACACGGAAGCCGGGAACTAGAGATTGGCAATGAAAGTTTGAGTTCTAGGGTGTAGGGATTCTGGCTTGGTGATTTGTGACTCGGAGCAGCGGAATTGGCAAGTGGGGGTGACAACACATGAGGGTTAAAACCCAGTGTCTGCCTTAATTATTTGTGTCTGGCGTTGACCTTGTTGATGACATTGTTTTGTAAGTGCAGACTTTCACCGGGGTGAAAATCTATGGTCTTGGATCAGGGCGATGCCGGCACTTGTGCATTGTTCCGTTCTTGGAGACATCACTTTTGGAGTTGATGGATTTCTAGTGCTGTTTTGGTGGTGTTTGGTCCACTGTTACAAGGAACTGGTCACTAGAGATGTACTTTTTTATTTTATGTATTTTTTTATATATTTTGGTTGTGTGCATCCTTATTGTCATTAGGACACTTTGTTATTGCAGAGGCGGGATATAATTTTATATCTTTACGATATTAATATATTCCCTTTATCGAAAAAATGGTGTGCTGGTTGTGAGCACGCACCTGGTACGTTGTTGGTTCTTTGTCAGCGTCCATAAAAAGATCGAAGAATCAAACAATGGATGTGATGGGGTCTGAACCCCTTCTTACAAAATAAGACATATCACTCTGACAATGTGAACAAATACATTACATGTTTAGTATAAATTCACACAATATTTGCCACTGGAAACACGGAACTAATTCAAAACGCTGAGGCATCCTGAAAAGTACAGATTACAAATTCACTGGTACGTAAGTTTGCTGATACTACCAGTTAAACTAAATTTCAGTTGGCAACAAATTCAGTATTCACACTCGAGAAACTGGAACAACCGGCTATTGCATCCCAAGTTCCTACGAAACAGTGTGCGCCGGCGCGATTTGGTGTTGGCCCTGTGCCGTCGAGCCTACCAGCCCAAGTAGCAAGGGGGCGAGGATGCTTCCTGCTCTCCTCCTCGAGGCCATTGGGATGTAATTGATGACGGCACGGCTGGCCTCAAGTACCTCCTCCACATGGATGATGACATCGTGTTTGTGGGTTAGTCGTGGCTTCCTTCTGCTCGTAATCTCCACTTAGTATAGCTTCGGAATGTTGTTAGGTTGTTTGAACCACGCTTTTACCATGATGATCCACTTGTCTGTTGGAGGCAGAATTTCCACCAGCTCTCCATCGAAGCCGTTGATGAATTGTTGCAGGGCCTCCGTCCCAGGCATCCAAAGGGAGGCCGTTGAAGCTGATCTTGCAAGAAAACTAAGGGCATCTCCAGCGGCGCGACGCATTTTAGCGTCCGCGCGCGTTCGTTTGCGTTGGTCCTTTTGGTCGAAAACGACCGCGCGTCCGTTTGCATCGGGGGTGGCTCCAGCGGCACGACGCATTTTTTTTAGGACGAATCATTTTTTTGAACTGAAACATAATTTACAAAAACTGAAACATAACTTACATACTTTAAAACAAAAAAAAAACTAAAACGCCTACTGGTCGCTGTCGTGGCCGTGCTGCTCCTCATCGCTGTCGAGCACGATGACCTCCGGTATGTCCCACGGCCAGTTGCCATCCGGGAGAGCGTACGCCGGGCGCGATCGCGGTGCTCGAGGTTGAGGAGGCTGCGGCTGAGGCGGCGGTGGAGGCGCCCAGGGCTGTGGCGGCGGATGAGGAGCCCAGACATAAGGCTGTGGCGGCGGTGGGTGATGCGCGTAGATGTACACGTCCGTTGGGAACCCCAAGAGGAAGGTATGATGCGCACAGCGGCAAGTTTTCCCTCAGAAAGAAACCAAGGTTTATCGAACCAGGAGGAGCCAAGAAGCACGTTGAAGGTTGATGGTCGCGAAATGTGATGCGGCGCAACACCGAGGGATTCGGCGCCAACGTGGAACCTGCACAACACAAACCAAGTACTTTGTCCCAACGAAACAGTGAGGTTGTCAATCTCACCGGCTTGCTGTAACAAAGGATTAAACGTATCGAGTGGAAGATGTTTGCAAAGAAAACAGTAAAACACAAGTATTGCAGTAGATTGTATTTCAGTAAAGAGAATTGGACCGGGGTCCACGGTTCACTAGAGTGTCTCTCCCATAAGATAAAAGCATGTTGGGTGAACAAATTACAGTCGGGCAATTGACAAATAG
>NC_061512.1:126654181-126697509 GCF_022539505.1 Lolium rigidum
GAGGGCACCGCGATGCACATACATGACATGGTAAATATACTGAGATTTAATTGGGCATTACGACAAAGTACATAGACCGCCATCCAACTGCATCTATGCCTAAAAAGTCCACCTTCGAGGTTATCATCCGAACCCCCTCCGGTATTAAGTTGCAAACAACGAGACAATTGCATTAAGTATGGTGCGTAATGTAATCAACAACTACATCCTCGGACATAGCATCAATGTTTTATCCCTAGTGGCAACAAGACAACACAACCTTAGAACTTTCTCGTCACCGTCCCGGTGTCAATGCAGGCATGAACCCACTATCGAGCATAAATACTCCCTCTTGGAGTTAAGAGTAAAAACTTGGCCGAGCCTCTACTAATAACGGAGAGCATGCAAGATCTTAAACAACACATATGTAATAACTTGATAATTACCATAGCATAGTATTCTCTATCAATCGGATCCCGACAAACACAACATATAGAATTACAGATAGATGATCTTGATCATGTTAAGCAGCTCACAAGATCCAACAATGAAGCACATAAGGAGAAGACAACCATCTAGCTACTGCTATGGACCCATAGTCCAGGGGTGAACTACTCACTCATCACTCCGGAGGCGACCATGGCGGCGTAGAGTCCTCCGGGAGATGAATCCCCTCTCCGGCAGGGTGCCGGGAGGCGATCTCCCGAATCCCCCGAGATGGGATTGGCGGCGGCTGCGTCTCCGGAAGGTTTTCCGTATCGTGGCTCTCGGTACTGGGGGTTTCGTCACGGAGGCTTTAAGTAGGCGGAAGGGTAGGTCAAGAGGCGGCACGAGGGCCCCACACCACAGGGTCGCGCGGCCAAGGGTGGGGGCCGCGCCGCCCTATGGTGTGGCCCCCTCGTGGCCCCTCTTCGTCTCATCTTCGGACTTCTGGAAGCTTCGTGGCAAAATAGGACCCTGGGTGAAGATTTCGTTCAATTCCGAGAATATTTCCTTACTAGGATTTCCGAAACCAAAAACAGCAGTAAAACAAGAATCGGCTCTTCGGCATCTTGTTAATAGGTTAGTTCCAGAAAATGCATAAATATGACATATAATGTGTATATAACATGTAGATAACATCAATAATGTGGCATGGAACATAAGAAATTATCGATACGTTGGAGACGTATCAGCATCCCCAAGCTTAGTTCTGCTCGTCCCGAGCAGGTAAAACGATAACAAAGATAATTTCTGAAGTGACATGCTACCAACATAATCTTGATCATATAATAATGTAAAGCATGTGAACTGAGATCAAATCACTCAAAGCAAATATCTATATTGATATAAGAGATGATAATGCAAGAGTTAAACAAGCTAGAAGTTTTCATGAACTATTGCTTCAAAGACATGAAACCGCACAAGGTTCATTAAAGATGTGTTAAGTATTCAGCGTAGAAGTTCTATCCTTCATTCCAAGCATCAAGTAAATTTTCACAACATAAGAAGGATTCAGTCAAGTAAACATAAACATGAACGTCATGAATCAACTCGTTTCGAAGTCTACTCAACCGGTGAGCGCAAGCATTTGGTATTAGCACCAGGATGTTATGGCATAAAGAACGTTAATGGGGGTTTGGAAGGCCAATGAGAGAAAGTCTTACAAAGCTGTAAATGATT
The DNA here is from genome assembly GCF_022539505.1 of Lolium rigidum. Classification (NCBI taxonomy): domain Eukaryota; kingdom Viridiplantae; phylum Streptophyta; class Magnoliopsida; order Poales; family Poaceae; genus Lolium; species Lolium rigidum. Next base: position 126,655,823 of record NC_061512.1, read on the forward strand.
ACTAGACAAGAGGAAGTCTTATAATCGAAGCTATGCAAGGAGTAGTGATTGCCATGCAACGGATGCACATAGAGCTATATGTGTATGAAAGCTCTCCAATGGAACTAGTGGGGGTGCATCCAACTTGGTTGCTCACGAAGACCTAGAGCACTTTTGAGGAGGCTCATCATTGGAATATACAACCCAAGTTCTATAGTGTAAATTCCCCACATAGTTATACTAGTAAAACATAAAAACTCTCTCAGATGGAGTGTAGGTGCTGAACATGAGCACAAATGATGACTATGAATATGTAGGTGCTAAAACATGAGCACAAGTGTGGATAAAAGATAGTAATGCTGCCCCCTTTTTCTTTATTCTCTTTTTTTTCTTTATTCTCTTTTTTTTCTTTTTCTTTCTTTCTTTTTCTTTTTTTTTCTTTTTTTTCTTTTTGATGGCCTCCACGGCTCTTTTCACTTTTAGGGGCAACATCCAAATATGACAACACACTTTTTGGTACAAATAACTCATAATGAATAAAACATGAAGTATGAAACTGTATGCCTCTGCCGATGTAGCAGGATGTGCAATGATCTAGCGTAACATGGGTAAACCACACGTCAGCTGTATAGAATCATGCAAAGCAATATACAAATAATAAATGACAACATGGCATGTAATGTAAAATGGATGTTGCATGGCAATATATCTCGGAACAGCTATGGAAATGCTGTGGTAGGTAGGTATGGTGGCTGTTTTGAGGAGATGTATGGGCTTATGTGCAGGAGAACAAGAGGAAGTCCTCCCACGGGTTTGGATGTACAGGCGAAGTATGCACAATTCTCAATGTGAGCAAAAGGCAATGCACAGTACCGAAGAGGCTAGCAAATATGGATGGTGGAAGTGCCAAAAACCGTAGCTTAACATTAGTCAAAAAGAACTCACAAGCTTATTGCAAAACATCTAGCGAGGTTCAACATTAAGAGCATGATTTAAAATTTTACCGACCTTCAGCACAACTTAGTCATTACGATGAACCTTTAGACATGGAAAGCTATCAAGTCCAACTACGCCTTCAACTATTTAAATAGAGTTTGTAGTACGGCACAAGCTTTAAAGACAACAATCCACTACTAATTTTAACTTATTCAACCAACAAGTTTTACCATCTAAATACCTCAAAACATTTGCAAAGAATCAAGTTATCAAAGCTCAATGATCTACAAGATTATGCAAGTGTTTCATTATACCACTACCACATGCAACATTTCCTTAACCAACCGAATAACAATTTAACGAAGAAGAAACTTCGCCTTGAACATTATGAGTAAAGCCTAAGGACATATTTGTCCATATGCAACAGCGGAGCGTGTCTCTCTCCCACAAAGTGAATGCTAGGATCCAACTTTATTCAAACAAAACAAAAGCAAAAACAAACCGACGCTCCAAGCAAAGTGCATAAGATGTGACGGAATAAAAATGTAGTTTCAGGGGAGGAACCTGATGATGTTGTCGATGAAGAAGGGGATGCCTTGGGCATCCCCAAGCTTAGACGCTTGAGTCTTCTTAGAATATGCAGGGGTGAACCACCGGGGCATCCCCAAGCTTAGAGCTTTCACTCCTCTTGATCATAGTATATCATACTCCTCTCTTGATCCTTGAAAACTTCCTTCACACCAAACTTCAAGCAAACTCATTAGAGAGTTAGTGCATAATAAAAATGTACATGTTCAGAGGTGACACAATCATTCTTTACACTTCTGGACATTGCATAAAGCTACTGGACATTAATGGATCAAAGAAATTCATCCAACATAGCAAAAGAGGCAATGCGAAATAAAAGGCAGAATCTGTCAAAACAGAACAGTTCGTAAAGACGAATTTTAAGATGGCACCAGACTTGCTCAAATGGAAAAACTCAAAACTAATGAAAGTTGCGTACATATCTGAGGATCACTCACGTAAATTGGCATAATTTTCTGAGTTTCCTACAGAGAATTAGACCCAGATTCGTGACAGCAAAGAAATCTGTCTCTGCGCAGTAATCCAAATCTAGTATGAACCTTACTATAGAGACTTTACTTGGCACAAAAAACATGATAAGGAGAGGTTGATACAGTAGTAAACAACTTCCAAAACTCAAATATAAAACAAAAGTGCTGTAGTAAAAACAATGGGTTGTCTCCCATAAGCGCTTTTCTTTAACGCCTTTCAGCTAGGCGCAGAAAGTGTATTTCAAGTAACATCAAGAGATGAAGCATCAACATCATAATTTGCTCTAATAATAGAGTCATAAGGTAACTTCATTCTTTTTCTAGGGAAGTGATCCATACCTTTCTTGAGAGGAAATTGATATTTAATATTACCTTCCTTCATATCAATAGTAGCACCAACGGTTCGAAGAAAAGGTCTTCCCAATATAATGGGACAAGATGCATTGCATTCAATATCCAAGACAACAAAATCAACGGGGACAAGGTTATTGTTAACCACAATATGAACATTATCAACTCTCCCCAAAGGTTTCTTTTTAGCATTATCAGCGAGATTCACATCCAAATAACAATTCTTTAATGGTGGCAAGTCAAGCATATCATAGACTTTTTTAGGCATAACGGAAATACTTGCACCAAGATCACATAAAGCATTACAATCAAAATCATTGACCCTCATCTTAATGATGGGCTCCCAACCATCTTCTAACTTTCTAGGAATAGAAGTTTCACGTTTTAGTTTCTCTTCTCTAGCTTTTATGAGAGCATTTGTAATATGTTTTGTGAAAGCCAAATTTATAGTGCTAGCATTGGGACTTTTAGCAAGTTTTTGCAAGAACTTTATAACTTCAGAGATGTGGCAATCATCAAAATCTAAATCATTATGAGCTACAGAAATGGGATCATCATCCCCAAGGTTGGAAAAAATTTTAGCAGCTTTATCACAAGCAGTTTCAGCAGTTTTAGCAATTTCAGGCAGTTTTGCACGCTTTGCACTAGGAGTAGAAACATTGCCAACACCAATTATTTTACCATTGATAGTAGGAGGTGCAGCAACATGTGAAGAATTAGCATTACTAGTGGTGGTAATAGTCCAAACTTTAGCTACATTATTCTCTTTAGCTAGTTTTTCATTTTCTTCTCTATCCCACCTAGCACGCAGTTCAGCCATTAATCTTATATTCTCATTAATTCTAACTTGGATGGCATTTGCTGTAGTAGTAATCTTATTATCAATATCATTATTAGGCATAACTTTCAACTTTAAAAGATCAACATCAGAGGCAAGTCTATCAACTCTAGAAGCAAGAATATCAATTTTATTAAGCTTTTCCTCAACAGATTTGTTAAAAACAGTTTGTGTACTAATAAATTCTTTAAGCATAGCTTCAAGACCAGGGGGTACACTCCTATTATTGTTGTAAGAATTCCCATAAGAATTACCATAACCATTACCATTAGCAGAAGGATATGGCCTATAGTTATTACTAGAATTATTCCGATAAGCATTGTTGTTGAAATTATTATTTTTAATGAAATTCACATCAACATTTTATTCTTGAGCAACCAATGAAGCTAAAGGAACATTATTAGGATCAACATTAGATCTACCATTCACAAGCATAGACATAATAGCATCAATCTTATCACTCAAGGAGGAGGTTTCTTCAACAGAATTTACCTTCTTACCTTGTGGAGCTCTTTCCGTGTGCCATTCGAGTAATTTATCATCATATCATCAAGAAGTTTTGTAGCTGCCCCCAATGTGATGGACATAAAGGTACCTCCAGCAGCTGAATCCAATAAATTCCGCGAAGAAAAATTTAGTCCTGCATAGAAGGTTTGGATGATCATCCAAGTAGTCGATCCATGGGTTGGGCAATTCTTTACCAAAGATTTCATTCTCTCCCAAGCTTGAGCAACATGTTCATTATCTAATTGCTTAAAATTCATTATGCTACTTCTCAAAGATATAATTTTAGCGGGAGGATAATATCTACCAATAAAAGCATCCTTGCATTTAGTCCATGAATCAATACTATTCTTAGGCAAAGATAGCAACCAATCTTTAGCTCTTCCTCTTAATGAGAAAGGAAACAATTTCAATTTAATAATATCACCATCTACATCCTTGTACTTTTGCATTTCACAAAGTTCAACAAAATTATTAAGATGGGCAGCAGCATCATCAGAACTAATACCAGAAAATTGATCTCTCATGACAAGATTTAGTAAAGCAGGTTTAATTTCAAAGAATTCTGCTGTAGTAGCAGGTGGAGCAATAGGTGTGCATAGGAAATCATTATTATTTGTGGTTGTGAAGTCACACAACTTAGTGTTCTCATGGTTGGCCATTTTAGTAGTAGTAAATAAAACAAACTAGATAAAGTAAATGCAAGTAACTAATTTTTTTGTGTTTTTGATATAGAGAGCAAGACAGTAAATAAAGTAAAGCTAGCAACTAATTTTTTTGTGTTTTGTTTAGGTGCAGCAAACAAAGTAGTAAATAAAATAAAGCAAGACAAAAACAAAGTAAAGAGATTGAGAAGTGGAGACTCCCCTTGCAGCGTGTCTTGATATCCCCGGCAACGGCGCCAGAAAAAGTGCTTGATGCGCGTAGATGTACACGTCCGTTGGGAACCCCAAGAGGAAGGTATGATGCGCACAGCGACAAGTTTTCCCTCAGAAAGAAACCAAGGTTTATCGAACCAGGAGGAGCCAAGAAGCACGTTGAAGGTTGATGGTCGCGAAATGTGATGCGGCGCAACACCAGGGATTCCGGCGCCAACGTGGAACCTGCACAACACAAACCAAGTACTTTGTCCCAACGAAACAGTGAGGTTGTCAATCTCACCGGCTTGCTGTAACAAAGGGTTAAACGTATCGAGTGGAAGATGTTTGCAAAGAAAACAAGTAAAACACAAGTATTGCGGTAGATTGTATTTCGAGTAAAGAGAATTGGACCGGGGTCCACAGTTCACTAGAGGTGTCTCTCCCATAAGATAAAAGCATGTTGGGTGAACAAATTACAGTCGGGCAATTGACAAATAGAGAGGGCACCGCGATGCACATACATGACATGGTAAATATACTGAGATTTAATTGGGCATTACGACAAAGTACATAGACCGCCATCCAACTGCATCTATGCCTAAAAAGTCCACCTTCAGGTTATCATCCGAACCCCCCCGGTATTAAGTTGCAAACAACGGACAATTGCATTAAGTATGGTGCGTAATGTAATCAACAACTACATCCTCGGACATAGCATCAATGTTTTATCCCTAGTGGCAACGGCACAACACAACCTTAGAACTTTCTCGTCACCTGTCCCGGGTGTCAATGCGAGCATGAACCCACTATCGAGCATAAATACTCCCTCTTGGAGTTAAGAGTAAAAACTTGGCCAGAGCCTCTACTAATAACGGAGAGCATGCAAGATCTTAAACAACACATATATAATAACTTGATAATTACCATAGCATAGTATTCTCTATCAATCGGATCCCGACAAACACAACATATAGAATTACAGATAGATGATCTTGATCATGTTAAGCAGCTCACAAGATCCAACAATGAAGCACATAAGGAGAAGACAACCATCTAGCTACTGCTATGGACCCATAGTCCAGGGGTGAACTACTCACTCATCACTCCGGAGGCGACCATGGCGGCGTAGAGTCCTCCCGGGAGATGAATCCCCTCTCCGGCAGGGTGCCGGAGGCGATCTCCTCGAATCCCCCGAGATGGGATTGGCGGCGGCTGCGTCTCGGAAGGTTTTCCGTATCGTGGCTCTCGGTACTGGGGGTTTCGTCACGGAGGCTTTAAGTAGGCGGAAGGGTAGGTCAAGAGGCGGCACGAGGGCCCCACACCACAGGGTCGCGCGGCCAAGGGGGGGCCGCGCCGCCCTATGGTGTGGCCCCCTCGTGGCCCCTCTTCGTCTCATCTTCGGACTTCTGGAAGCTTCGTGGCAAAATAGGACCCTGGGTGAAGATTTCGTTCAATTCCGAGAATATTTCCTTACTAGGATTTCTGAAACCAAAAACAGCAGAAAACAGCCAATCGGCTCTTCGGCATCTTGTTAATAGGTTAGTTCCAGAAAATGCATAAATATGACATATAATGTGTATATAACATGTAGATAACATCAATAATGTGGCATGGAACATAAGAAATTATCGATACGTTGGAGACGTATCAGTGGGGGAGGCGCCCAAGGCTGTGGCGGCGGTGGAGGAGGCGCCCAAGGCTGTGGCGGCGGTGGAGGAGGCGCTGCCGAGTCCAGGAGCGCATGTCGAAGGGCTTCATCCGCGGACAGGCCCGGCGGCATGACAGCGGTGGCGTAGCGGGGCAACGGTGGCTGCACAGGCGCGTCGTGCTCGGAGACGAGGAGGCCGAGCTTGGCCATCTCGTCGTCCGTCATGTTGTCGGGGAACTCGAAGTTCCGGCCCTCCGCCATGGCCTGCTGCCATTCGTGGAAGACGAGGCTGACGTAGTCTTCGCTGTCGTCCTTCACCTCCTCGCTATGGTACGTGAGCGCCTCGATGTAGTCGTCGTCGTCGTCGTACACGGCGTAGGCTTCATCGTCGTCGTCCTCGTCCTCGCGGTCGTTGTGCTGCGGCTGCTCACGTCGCGTCGGCGCCTGCTAACGACGAGCCGGCGGTGCAGGGCCGAAGGGATAATCCCTGTCGCCCATGAAGCCAGCCCTTCGTCTGTTGTCCGTCTCCGTGGACAGGTACGTACGCCAACTCTCCGAGTCGATGGCGTACGCCGGATCGGCGCGGAGGTCCGCCGGCAGATATCGCCTCCTGCGCCGGATCTCCTTGGTCCGCTCAGGCTCGCGCGCAGTGCTCGGAGGGATGGGCACCCGGCGGCAGCTGAGCCGCCAGCCGCCAGGCAGCTGCACGCCGGACCAGGCGTCGCACGGCACCCATTTGCCGTGCATGAGCCTCCCCACCGTGACGGGGAGCGCCACCTTCTTGCTGCCGCTGCCGGAGGCCTCGAAGTCGTTCTTCTTCCCCATGGCGCAACGGCGGTTGTGGTGCGAGTGGAGCTGTGGGCGAAGGAGCAACGCGGCCGCTGGACTTTTAAGGGCGGCCGCGCACGGGATACGATGCCATTGAAGGCGGCGCAGAAGCCCAGCCGCCGCCCGCCAGTGCACGCGCAGAACAGGAAGCTGCGGCATTCATGGCGAAGGCTGCGGCGCAGACGCGGAAGCGCTGACCGAGGAAGCGATGGCCGCGGAAACGATGCCCTCCATGCAGGCTCGCTACCAGGCGGGCCCGGTGGAGACCGCAGCGGACACTTTGCGCGTCCGCGCAGCGTCCGCCGAGACGCAAACCTGGCGCATATTTGGGCCAGGTTTGCGTCTCCGCGGACGGCCCGGTCACTTTGCGTCGTACCGCTGGAGAGGGTGCTAGACGCATTTACGACCAAAGCGGACGTGAGCGACCGTTTGCGTCGCGCCGCTGGAGATGCCCTAAGCTCCCATAGGGTTGCGTATGCCAACGGAGGAATTCATATTTAGCTCTAAATTTCTATTGGTGCTTCAGTTTAGCACAAATTGTAGTAGACAAGTTGGCTTAGAAATATTTACCTCTCGGGCCGCGTTGCAGTAATAGCAAGATTTTGTACTTAGTCAATAAATACGATTGTGTATTGGAGTCCATTCTATAGACAGAGGAGAAGAGATTACGGATCGGACCCGAACTGAATTGTGTCGAACGTGTTGAAGGCTGCTGGCCTAAGATATTGATCAGCGAAGCAGAAAGACGGAGAATACGGATCAGACAAGGTAAAGGAGCCACCTTGGGAATCAAGGATTACACCTCTAGATATAGTAGTATTGGCTACTACTTATACCAAACACTAGTCGTAATTGATCGAGAGACGTATGACTGTACGTACGAGATGACGACGACGCAGATCACCGCCGGCACAGGCGACGCCCGCAACACTTGGTCGTCATCGGTGCAGGCGCAGTGGTCCGACCTCCCCGACGACATCCTGGGTAGCATCCGCCTCAGGATCGCCTCCCTGCGGGACCGCGTGCGGCTCCTGGCCGTCTGCAGGCCGTGGCGCGCCGCCCTGGCGAGGATTCCGGCGCCACCCGCCGGCCCGGTTCTGCTCCTCTCACCGCGCAGGTGGACCGGGGAGAAGAAGTTCCTGTGCGGCGGCAGCCCCGGCGATAGCTGGGTCCTGCGTGTCCCAGACAAGGCAGCTGAAAATTGGCTCATCGGCTCGCACGAAGGCGGTTGGATCGCTGCGTTCGAGTGCAGCACGCGAAAGCTCACGCTCGTCAACCTCTTCTCCGGCGCGGAGGTGGGCGTGTGCCCTCTTTGGGCAGCCAATTCTCATGTCATCATTCACGATGGCAATTTTATCCACGGATCCGGGTATCCACGGATATTCGACCCGCCGGGCACGGGTATGGAGGGTTGGTTGTGTCCACGGATTTTATGGGGCGGATATCCGATAATTCATGGAGCGGGCACGGGCAGAGATTTTGCTCCATGGATATTCGATGGATATCCAACTGACATGTGCGACCCACATGTCAGTGACACATGCGATTTTACCTACGATTGGTTGTCCTTTTTAGGCCCAAATCACCAAATCCTTAATTTAAGCCTTGATGATTTTATACTCTAAATAATCACGGAACCGCCTTGTGCTGGTAGGGCTTCCGCCGGCCGCATTGACTGTGGATCTTCGTTGATTGCTCCGCCTCCTCAGTAATGTGATATATTGTTGCTTTGATATTCCTATGAATTGTCGATATAATTATGGCTGAAATGCTACTAAAATAATGTCGAAATGCTGCCGAAATATTCATGTTAGCTTATTATTTATGAAATGCAAGTGAAATATTGCTGAAATGGTACTCAAATTTTATGGGCATGGATATCCATGGATATCCAGGTATCCATCGGATTTGGATTTGGAGCGACATCCATGCCCATGGATACTTTCGTGGGCGGGGCAGAGCGAGGGTGATGGATTTGGGCATGGATCTGGTTTTCCTATATCCGTCCAAACCCGCTCCATTGCCATCCTTAGTCATCATGTCCGATGACCCCACCTCTTCTAATGGTTGTATCCTCGCCACCATTGCCAGCAACTCCAAAAATATTCTACTATGCAAGGTCGGCCATCGCAGCGGATGGACCATACATGGTCGGGAGAAGATGTTCTTTGGTATCGCCTTCTGCAATGGTGACCTCTACGGCCTCGTGTTCCCATTTGAAGAGCTGATTAGGTTTAAAATTAGCATGGAGGAAGACTCGCCCACAGTCATATCCGCCCACCAACTGGCCATCCAAAGGCACCATGGACCCGCCGCACCCACTTCCTACCTTGTCGAGCTACGTGGAAAGCTTTCGAAGGCGATATTGACCCAGTGGTTGCCCAACCATAAGCCTTTCTTCAAGGTCTTCGAGCTAGTCGATGCCGATAACTTTGAGAATTACCAATACAAGTGGTCAGAGGTGACGAGCTTGGGTGAATATGCTTTATTCTTGGGGCCAACAAAGTCTAAGGCGGTGCATGTGCCGATGGGCACAGAGCGCCGCGGTTTCGAGAGAAACCACATCTACTATTCTAAAGCTGCCGTCTTTAGGGAAAGCAACTTGCCTGGCGTTGAAGTGTACACAATTAGATCAGAAGTTGGCCGCACTATGTATTGTAGAAAACACCAAAGTATCGGCGATGGTATAGAAATGACGGGATACTACTTGCAGGGAACACGAAATGATTGCATGTGGCTACACCCTCCAGACTTGTAACTAACTGTCAAAAAAAAAAAACTCGTCAGACTAGTTCTCGCAAAAAAAAAAACTCGTCAGACTAGTAGTAAGGTAGGTGTTAAATCAACTAAAGAAAAACAGTTGATGATTCATAGTAGTTATTCCTCACGTCATATCTTGCTTCCACTTTTCTGGAGTAATTTATATATGTTCTTTTCCACAAGTACTTAATTGTTGGTGAACTGTAAGGATTTCCTATCAATGAACAAAAAGATTTTCCTTATTACCAATTCAATGTGAACAAGATAATGATAATACACATGGACAAGTAATGATAGAAGATTGTTGACCAAAAAACCCTATGAATAACTCGAAGGATCGATGTCAAAGATAATGATGATGCATGGAAAAGGGAAACGCATCGGTGTACTTGACCACCAGTGAGCCTCTTATTTAAAATTTTTGAAACTTCCACTTTTAAGTCCCACAAAAATCTGCAAAAATCTACATAGATAGAAATATACATCAAGGGTGTACGACAAAATGTTCATTTAAAATATTTTATATTTTGGGAGATACAAAAAAGACAAATTTTTGACATAAATAAATAAATATATATCCTATATACTATCATAATTTTTTTTTCTATAGCCCAAAACATTACGAGTTTTCTACCAAAATTTCTGGCGGATATATAGACCATCTATATGTATTCCTGAAATAAAATTTAGAAACTTTTATAACTTAATTAGGATTATCTGATTCTAATTTTTAAGAATCCGGTGGATAAGGATATCCGATTCCGAAGTTGCGCTCCGGATACGGTATATGCTATGGTATAGAAAAAAGCATGCGGATACGGATTATCTGAAATTTAATTGGGATAATATGAAGGTTTTAAACTAGACAATCCGATTATTTAGTCAAGAGACAAGCATAAGAGTTATAAAGTTACCGAATTTATTTGGCGAGCATATTTAGCACTAAACTTATACCACTAATTGAGTTTAGCGTAAATTTCTCTCCTTTTTCCCTTAACTACATAAAATGAAAGATTAAACCACTCTTAAGAATTGCAACAAGAATAACTATCCACTGATGAGATCATATATCTGACTAACTTTTCTACGGTTTGAGTCTGTCATTTTTCCTATTCGAATTCATAGTCCGGTATATCCGCATTCGAATCTAAAACCGGTCAATATCCACTCCGATCTGAATTCAAGCAAAATATATGGTAAATGATAAGGTACGAGCAAAATTTGATCCGATCCGATTTGTTTACACCCCTAATGCCATATATAGTTAAATAAAAACAAAGTCATAATTTTCTTAAAGAACGAGGTATGATATTCCACATTTCCCAACACTGGTACAAAGCGACACTAAAGACAATCCCATGTAAAAACCGCATGGAAACAACTCACAGTTCGTCGGGGTTTTTATTCCCTAAGGTAAATTTGTATGCAAGTGGGGGGCTTGTGACCGTGAATCGATGGGGTAATAACCTCAGGCACATACAAGATGTATAGGTTCAGGCTCCGTGGATAGGTCGTCGGTGAAAACCCTACTTTCTGGTGATGGTTTTTGTATGATATATGTGAGGTGCTGGGTTGTTTGTATGGTGTGCCTTCCAGTGGGAGGTCGTCCCGTCCCGGGTGCTCATTCCTCCCTTCTAAGTAGGAATTGAGCTATGATGGGTGGAAATGGAGAATGTCTCCTCGCCTCGCTATCTTCTATTGAGCACTAGAGTGTGTGTTGCTTTCTTAAGTATGAATTGAGCTATGATGGCTGGAAGTGAAGAATGTCTCCTCGCCTCGCTATCTTCTAGTGTGAGCTAGTGTGTGTTGCTTTCTTATGAGCTTGCTCGGTCCTCCTGCCCCTCTGGGTAGTGAGGCCTATTTATACTACGGGGGAGTGGCCTCGCTCGTGAAGGAGAAGAGGCCACGTCCCTGCCTTACTGATACCCACAGGTTTTCGTACTGCGACCCACTCCTAGGAAGCGTGGTCGTATTGTGAGCATCATGTCGCACTCATGTTGATGCTCTTGGTATGCGGAAAAGCCTCCCCGTACCTGATTTTATGGGGGATCTGATAGAGGGGGCAGTGGAGTCCTTATTTTTCCTATCCTCGAAACGACATTATAACGTTCACAACGGGTGACTCCTTTTGCCTCTCTCTCTCTCTCCCTCTCTCTCTCATCCTCTCTCTCTCTCTCCCTCCCTCCCTCTCTCCCTCCCTCCCTCCCTCCCTCCCTCCCTCTCTCTCTCTCTCTCTCTCTCTCTCTCTCTCTCTCTCTCTCTCTCTCTCTCTCTCTCTCTCTCTCTCTCTCTCTCTCTCCCTCTCCCTCTCCCTCTCCCTCTCCCTCCCTCCCTCTCCCTCTCCTCTCTCTCTCTCTCTCTCTCTCTCTCTCTCTCTATCTCCCTCTCCCTCCCCCTCCCTCCCTCCCTCCCTCTCCCTCTCCCTCTCTCTCTCTCTCTCTCTCTCTCTCTCTCTCTCTCTCCCTCCCTCCCTCTCTCTCCCTCTCTCTCTCTCGTCTGCATTACGCTCCTGGGTGGGATGGAGAGATAGAGCAAGCCGGTGAAAGGGTGTGCGCCTAGTCATGGACTCCTGCCCAGACACTATGCCTCACTAGGTACCCTGTGAGTCAGGAACCTGTCATTAGCTCCTGAGCCTATGACCGTCTCGTAGAGACTGGCGAAGGGTTGAAACATGTGTTTATGTGTGAGGTAATCCTTTCTTCCCTTGAAAAAAAAACTTGTGTTATAGTTTTACCGCACGAGCAAGAAGATTAGTCGCCCGGTGTGCCGGGTAAAAAATCAAGAGAAACCTCCCGTGGAGGGTTGGGTTTTCTAACTTCTGTGTGCGACCCATTTCCCTCCTTCCATCTTCAGGTGGGCACTCCCCCTGTTGTTATATATTAACCAGGCTACGTTTGTTCAGGCGGTCAAAACTGAGTGGGCGTAAGGAGAAACACTCCTTCTGTCGTCGTGGTGAACAGACAGATGCCATAGGATGGCTTATCTTGGGGCCGAATGGACGCTAGAGGATTCGGGGGAGGGTTTGTGACTAGATGGACGAACTTCCGGATGCTTCCCTCAAGAACTTGGCCAAGGCCGCAGGTAGAAGAAGAAAGACACAAGGATGAACTCGCTCTAGATCACCATTTTCATTGATCTTAACTAGCTTAGAGGTTTTCTCTCTCCGTGAATCACTAGGTTGCATCGCGCCCGTATAGAGGGCTGCCCCTCTCCTTATATAGGGGAGAGGGTGGCTTACGAGGCAAGAAACCCTAATGGCATCTTTGACTGGACAGTAACTACTTTACAAAGTTACTTTACAAATCTACTTTAATCATAGATGACGCCGGAGTCCTCTTTAATCGGGAGAGCTGATGTCTTCCGGTTGCTTTGGGCGTCATCCTTCTCTTTGTCGTCATGCCTTCGTATAAAGCCACTTTGCTTAGCTCATCCTTGTCTTCTTGCTCGAAGAGAATCTTTGACCAGTCCTCGCCGACAGCCCTCCCTTCCGGTATCTTCTTTACCGGCTTCGGCATACCCCTTCGGGGATACCGGCTTTGCCTTACTTATCTTAGGTTCCTACCATGCTTCCGGTAAGAACATTAAACCGGTATTTTGACGGTCTAAACCATCCGGTTTGGCATGCCTTTGGCATACCGGGGGTTATCCCCCCAACATTAGTCCCCGAAGCTGGTACAGTCTGGAGGATTCTATCCCACAGACTATGCCAGGTTTCCGAGATCTTTAGGATACCGGTTTAATCTCTTAGGCTTAAGCTCTGTTCCGGCACCTTCACTCTTCTTCATCTTCCTCTTTTCGCAAGGCAGGTTCCGGCATCTCTTTTCTCCGGTATCATTTTATTTCCTCCTCGGCGAAGTCGAGAATATTTTGGGCCCCGCGCCTGTCAGCGACATGCGCACTGCGACTGCTGTGCCAGTGTCAGGTGTCACTTCGCTTCGACTCCCGCGCGCGCATTTAATGCACCACGACGGATCCCATTCACCGCTTCGGATCCGTGTGCGCCTCCGTGTGGCCTTCTCTTTTACGCGTGTATCTCTTCGCCACGTGGCGACCCAGGGCGTGAACCGTAGCGGGCCGCGAGGCGAACCGCCGCGGCCCAGCGGTTTTCAGCCCATCTTCCCTCTCCTTTATAAGCACAACTGCCCCTTCTTCTTCCTCTTCTCCGCATTCCCCATTCTTCGCGCACAGTGCTTCTTCGCTTTCGCACCTCCGACGCTCTCCGTCCGCCGTCGCTTGCTCCAACTCCGGCGCCCGGCGAACCCAGGCCGTGCTTCCGCCGGACTTCGCTGTGCGGGAATCTCCAGCAACTGCTCCACTGCGCCCGCTGCATTCTTGCTCCTTTGCGAGTTTCTCCACCTCGCCGTCGACGGCGCTCGTCGGCGACCGCAGGTCCGCTCCGCCACCGGCGAACACCTTCTCCAGCGACTGCGCCGCTCGAGGTTGGTACCAATCTTGCTTTGCTAGTTGTTTGCTTGCTTTCCAGATCTTGGGTCTACGGTGTTCTTATTTCCTCTTTTTCTTTGGTTTTATTCTTACTCGTAGATCTTCACGCGGGGTCCAAGTGTGGGATTTGTGTTTTTTCGCCTTCTCATCCAATGTCCGGCGAGGAATCTTCTTCCGCATCTTCTTCTTCCCCCTCTGTTAGACACCGTAACCAATCTCGCGGCGAATCCACCGCTTCAGATCCGATGGAGACCGATTCCGGCAATCAGCAGGGATCCGGTAGCCAACCTGGATCTGGTAGCCAACAGGGATCCGGTAGCCAACATGGATCCGGTAGTCAAGAAGGATTTGAAGATGGGAAAGACCCCGGCTGCGCGTCTTGGCCGGTCTCCGCCAAAGCCAACCGGGTCCTCTGATGAGCTGACCATGCTTGAGGTATTTTCTTTTCCGGTTCCTTTTACTTTCCATCATTGCCTTCTTGCGAATTGTTTCTTAGCCACATTCACTTCCTAGATCCACGAGCACGTGCCGCCCCTGCGCGCCGAGGCGGGCTCTGAGTTTGTGAACAAACTCATGGCCCAGGGCCAGAAGAACAAGAAGCCGGCATCTGATGCCGGTTCCAGCCAAGCCCCTCCCTCAAAGCGCTTCCGGACTGAGTCCTTGGGGGAGAAGCAGGTGGGCGTGCGCCGCTACAAGCGCAAGCAGATGCCAACTGCCTCCGGGTGAGTTTTTTACTTTCCGGCTTGCCTCTTCTTCGCCAAGTTCTTTTTCCGGTTGCTTTCTTCCAACCATTTTTCTTTCTTTTCCTCAGCCCTGCGCTCAAGCTTGGCCCAAGGCCATCGGGCTCTGAAGATTCCGCAAGGACTTCAACCCCTCCTCCTCGCTCAAGCCCGGCACCATCTGGTGCCGGCAACACCTCTGCCTCCCTCTCGGGGGGCACAACAAATTCGGGGCGTGCGGCCCCTTCATCGTCAGATCACCGCACGGAGGAGGGTTTTCCCTTCCCTCCAGAGAACCAAGATACCGGGACCAGCAACTTCGGTGCCGGAGAAGAAGAAGCTGCCGGGCGGGCGGAGCCTCCGGCTCCTCCCGTCCCCGAGACAACGACAACTTCCGCGCCGGAATCTTCCGTGCCGGAAAGTTCCAAACCGGGTGATGCGCCTAGCGCTCCCCCTTCTCCACGAACCATCCTTATGCCGCCGCCAGGTGCTCCTCGCGCCAAGCCTTCCGAGGTCGCTTCTACCGCGCCGCCGCCCAAGACTTCCAAGCCCATCAAGGGGAAGGCGACGGCCTCCAGCGCCCCTTCTGTAGGCCAGCAACCTCTGGTGCTGCACGTCTCCAAGGCCGCCAGGGATACCGTCACCAAGGCCACCGGTCTTCTTGGCCGTATCACTGAGTTTCAACGCCAAGGCCGGGACCTGGGGCATCTCCTGCCTTACGCCGAGAAGTGGAACGCCGCGGACATTACTCCGGCGACCCGCGGCTTGGGCAAGGACAGGCTGCCGGCACCTGATCCTGTTGGGAACCGGTCTTCCGAGGAGCATTTCATGCGGCTCCGCAGCGCCGTGAAGGAGCTCGATAGCGCGTGGTACGACGCCACGAACAACTTGATGGTACATTTTTCTAACTTTCCTCAATCGTTACCGGTTTCCTTGCTTCCGGATTTGTTCTATCTTTTCTTTAGTTTTCATGCCGGTTTCTCTCTTGTCTATCTTCCCAGTCCCCGAGTTTTGTGGTGAGAGCGCAGCTCTTAGCGCAAAACTTAACTTAAAGACTTAGCGCGAAACCGGCACTGCCAGTCCCCGAGTTTCGGGTTAAGAACCTTGTTCTTAGCGCGAAACTTAACTTAAAAAACGCGCGAAACCGGCACTGCCAGTCCCCGAGTTTCGGGTTAAGAACTTTGTTCTTAGCGCAAAACTTATCTTAGAAACGCGCAAAACCTGGCACTGCCAGTCCCCGAGTTTCGGGTTAAGAACCTTGTTCTTAGCGCAAAACTCTAACTATCCTCTTTTTTCTTGAACAGCTCACGGCTGACGCTCGGAAGGCCCTCTTTGAGGAGCTCCTATGGGAGCATCGGGAGCTCGCTAAGGCACACGACAAGTGCCAAGGTAAGTTTTGTTATACCGGCATCTTTCTTACCGGAACCCTTTTTTTTTCTCCTAACATCCGCAATTTCTGCTTAACAGTGATCCCGGAAGCTTCCATTGATGCTCTCAAGGAGCAGCTCGCCACCGCCCAACGTACAACTTTCTCCTTTCTTCTGCTAACTTGGTTTCATTCCCTACTTCACCAATACAATCTTGTTTATATCTTCTTTTCCGGACTGCAGGGGAAAAGGACCAGCTCGTCCGGCAGCATCAGGAGGAGCTGAACGCCCATAAGGCCAGCTACCAGGAGCTCAAGTCCCAGCTCATTCAGCTGGGGCTTGATCATGCCAAGGCCCTCCTAGCTGCTGAAGCTGATGCTGCGGCCAAGATGGACGAGGCTCTGGAGAACGCCTGCAATGCCACCGTGGTGTTGCGAGCCGAGCTGGAGGAGCTGGCCAAGGCGCGGAAAGGTGCCGAGGAGAAAGCTGCGCGGTTGGAGGAGGAGCACAAGGAGTGCAACCAGCTAATCCTGCAAACTGATGCACTTGCCCACCGTGAGTCTTTTTCTTTTATACGCTTGACTACCGCACACAAGCCTTTTTTCCTTTTGGTCGCATTTTCTCTTCGCTATCTTTTCTTCCGGATTCTTTTCCTCCCGGATTCTTTTCCTTCCGGATTCGTTTTCTTAGCCTTTTTTCTCTCTTTATACAGGCCTCTTTCCGGACTCCCAGACGTACGCTGTCAAGAAGGTTAACGCACGCCGCACGACCCAGGGCCAGGCGAATCTTGCCGTGCCATGGACACCCAATGACCATCTGGTTGCGCTTAACGCGCGGGTGTCTCACATGCGCGCCATAGATCGCAACTTGTCTGACATTCCTGATGTAGCTACCCAGCTTTTCAGGACCCTCTGGCCTGGCGAGGAGGTGCCGGATACTTTCTCCCTCATCAGCGACCGTCTCAAGGGCGCCGGAAGGAGGATCCGCGAGTGGCAGTGCTCCGCTGCCCGCGTTGGAGCAGACTCTGCCCTCCGCGTCGCTTGTTCCTGGTACCCGGAGCTCGACCTGGATGCCCTTACCGGAGTGCGCGAAGGCGCGGAAACCGATTCGGACCCGATTCTTACCGCTAAGCGGCAGGATCGTGCGTACCGCATCGCGGAGTACGCCGAGATGCGCACCTTCATCCCTCCCCCTCCTGACGTCAAAGATTATCTTGATGAGGAGGAGGATGAAGGCGAGGAGGAGCTTCTAGACGACTCTGGTGCTGGCGACGCTCCTCCGGAAGCCCCTGCTGCCTGATCATCTACCTGTCTTAAGATTTACCCTGCTATGCTGCTTGGCCCTGTGTGGCTCAAAACAATGTTCTGTTAAATTCTGCCCCGGTATGCCAGGGCTTATGATGTAAAACTCTAAGTTGCTTGTGGTTGCCGCACAACACTTTATGCCGGTAAGCTATACCGGTAGCTAATTATCTTAAGTTTGCCTTAGCATATTTTGCGTTTGGTTCTGCTTTTATCCTGCACTTGCAAAGATTTCCAAATTGTTTCTGCATCCAATCCGATGCACACTTGGTTCTTTTGCCTTGGCTCTGCCTGCCTTCTCTGGGCGTTCTTTGGCGTATGAGCACAAGGTTCTTTCACCAAACAAGCATTTTCTTGAACTTAGAAATAACTTTGAAATTTCGCAAAAAACCGGGTTAACCGGGGTTAGTTAAATTTTCCGGATTGTTCTTTCCTGCTCTCCCTTTCCGCAGTTCATGTGCTTATCTCCTACCGGTTTATCTTCCTTGCCATGAAGCCGGGTTGCGGACAGCAGCAGAGTCGAAGACTCCGGTAGGATTTAGCACACTACTAAACCGGAAAGAAAAAACGTTCAATAAGCAACCGGTAGACTGAAAAAATAAACAAGTTACATGCAATTTTATTGGGGTAGTCCCCGAGATTCAGTCAAGGTTCCGGCATCTTTTATTCATAGCATATAAGGTACAAAAAGGAACTTCTTACACCACAACTTCAAGTGTAGAAAGGACGCAACAGAGCTACGTTCCATGGACGCTTGCTCTCTTCTCCGGACTTGTCCGCCTTTCCTTTCTTCCACTCCTGTGCATCGATCAAGTAGTATGCATCATTGTGAAGCACCTTGCTTACAATGAAGGGACCTTCCCATGGTGGCAAGAGCTTATGCCGGCCTTCAGTGCGCTGCACTAGGCGAAGCACAAGATCTCCTTCCCGGAAAACTCTCGGGTTAACCTTCCGGTCGTGATAGCGCCTGAGGTTTTGCTGGTAAATGGCTGTTCTTGCCAAAGCCAGCTCTCTTGCTTCTTCCAGCAAGTCCACATCATTTTCTCTAGCCTCCTTGACCTCCTGCTCAGTATAGAGCTGTACCCTTGGTGAATCATGAATGATATCGGTTGGTATGACTGCTTCTGCTCCATAAACCATGAAAAATGGAGTGTATCCGGTAGACCGGTTTGGAGTTGTTCTTATACTCCACAGCACTGATGGTATCTCATCAAGCCAACATCCCGGTGACTTTTCCACTGCGTCAATGAGTCTAGGTTTGATACCGGAAAGTACCAAAGCATTCATTCTTTCCACTTGGCCGTTGCCCTGTGGGTGTGCCACCGAGCACAAATCCAACCGGATGTTCTTTTCCTCACAAAACCTTTTGAACTCACCTTGAGCAAAGTTGGTTCCATTGTCAGTGATGATGCTATGCGGGTATCCATACCTCAAAATGACATCTTTTAAGAACTTCACCGCTGTGTGCCCATCACATTTTGCGATAGGTTTCACTTCTAGCCACTTGGTGAATTTGTCCACCATAACCAAGATGTGGGTCATGCTGCTTCTAGCAGTTTTGAATGGTCCAACCATGTCCAGGCACCAAACAGCAAAGGGCCAAGTCAACGGTATAGTTTTTAAACCGGACGCTGGGGTATGGTTTTGCTTGGCGTACCTCTGGCACCCATTGCACTTTCTTACCAAATCCTCAGCGTTGTCCAAGGCCGTGGGCCAGTAGAACCCATGCCGGAATACTTTTGCTACCAGCGCCCTTGATGAAGCATGATGCCCACATTCTCCTTGGTGAATCTCCTCGAGCATTTCTTTCCCTTCTTCCGGTTCCACACATCTTTGAAGGACACCGGTAACGCTTCTCTTGTACACCTCACCATTGATGAAGGTGTATGCCTTGGCTCTCCGCTGGATCCTTCTTGATTCATTTTCGTCAACCGGCAAGGTGCCGTTGATCAGGAATACCTTAATAGGTTTAACCCATGACGGTGTCTCTCGAACTAGGAACACCGGTGCGTCTATCTCCATGCTATCTACCAGCATCATTTCTTCCGGTACGGGTGCAGCAGTCCCCGAGCTTGCCGGAACAGTCCCCGAGCTTGCCGGAGCAGTCCCCGGGTTTCCTTCATCGATATCCATGGGTACTACGTGTGATTCCGGTATAAAAATTGATTCCGATTCCGGGCTTGGTTTGATCGATGGTACTCTTAAGTGTGCTAAGGCTATTCCGGGAGGAATTTCTTGCCTAGATGAGCCCAGCTTGGACAAAGCATCCGCGGCTTCATTTTCTGCGCGCGGCACATGGTGAAACTCACATCCCTCAAAGAATCCGGCAATCTTTTGCACGTGAAACCGGTATGAGGCCATGTTGGCATCTTTCGCATCCCAATCCCCGGAACACTGCTGTACCACAAGATCTGAATCTCCATAGCAAATGATCCGGTGTGCACCGATTTCTTTTGCGACCTTAAGCCCATGAATCAAAGCTTCATATTCAGCGACATTATTCGATGCCCTGAAATGTACTTGCAAAACATACCGGAGGTGATCTCCTCTCGGCGAGGTAAGTACCACACCAGCACCTAGACCCTCTTTGAGTTTGGATCCATCAAAGTGCATTTTCCAATACTCTATCCTCTGATCTGGCGGTTTGTATTGCATCTCCGCCCAATCAACGAGGAAATCAGCCAAAGCTTGTGATTTTATGGCATCTCTTCTTTCATATACCGGCACGTACGGTGATATCTGGATTGCCCACTTTGCAATCCTTCCACTAGCGTCCTTGTTGCACATGATGTCGGAGATTGGTGCTTCACTCACCACTTTCATGGGGTGCTCCTCAAAGTAATGCTTGAGTTTTGTAGCGGCCATGAACACGCCGTAAGTCATTTTTTGGAAGTGAGGATAGTTTTGTTTTGAGAGGGAGAGCACCTCGCTCAGGTAGTATACCGGCCTCTGGACGGTTTTTCCTTCCTCTTCTCTTTCAACCACAACCACTACGCTCACAACCCGGTTTGTTGCCGCTATATATAATAGCATAGGCTCTCTTTCTAGAGGCGAAGCTAGTATAGGTGCCGTGGCTAGCATTGTTTTCAGCTCTTTAAACGCTGCGTCTGCCTGAGGGGTCCAGACGAAAGTGTCCGATTTTTTCATGAGAGCATAGAGTGGTAGAGCTTTTTCTCCCAGCCTGCTTATGAACCGGCTAAGCGATGCCAAGCTTCCGGTGAACTTTTGCACATCTTTTAGTTCCCGCGGGATAGTCATTCTTTCTATTGCCCGGATCTTTACCGGATTAACTTCAATACCTCGGCTTGATACAAGAAAGCCAAGCAACTTGCCGGCAGGGACACCGAAGGTGCACTTTGCCGGATTGAGTTTCATCCGGAACCTTCTTAGGTTGTCAAATGTTTGCCGGATGTCATCGATTAAGGTATCTTTTACTTTCGTTTTTATCACAATGTCATCCACATAGACTTGCACATTTTTTCCGATTTGATCAAACAAGCATTTTTGCATACAGCGCTGGTACGTTGCACCAGCGTTGCGCAAACCGAAAGGCATAGTAACATAGCAATAAGCCCCGTGCGGGGTAATGAACGCAGTTTTTATTTGATCTTCCTTTTTCAAGGGGATTTGGTGGAAGCCGGAATACGCATCCAGGAAAGACAACAACTCACACCCAGCAGTTGAATCAATCACTTGATCGATTCGTGGTAAGGGAAAAGGATCTCTTGGGCAAGCCTTGTTGAGGTTGGTGTAGTCAATGCACATGCGCCACACCTTTGCGAGCTTTGCCTCCAGGTTCTCATCTTTTTTCTTTTCGACCAACACCGGATTAGCCAGCCACTCTGTGTGCGTGACTTCCACGATGAAACCGGCAACTAGCAGCTTTGTTACCTCTTCTCCAATGATTTTTCTCCTGTCTTCAGCAAACCGGCGCAAAGGTTGCCGCACCGGCTTAGCATCCTTCCGGACGTTTAGAGAGTGCTCAGCCAGCTCCCTCGGAACACCCACCAAGTCATCAGTAGACCAAGCGAAAATATTCTGATTCTCACGGAGGAAGCTGACGAGCGCGCTTTCCTATGCTTGTCTGAGGCCGGCACCGATACGGATGGTGCGCTCTGGGTAAGCCGGATCCAGCACGATGTCCTTTGTTTCGTTCGTTGGCTTGAACGTGGGTGTGTCCAAGTTTCCACTCATTGCCGCTAAGCTCAATTTTGATGACTGAGCGAGCGCAACCGCGGTTTGCATCCTCTTTTTCTCCTCCGCGATCACCAGCGATTCCGCTAGGTTTGATCCGGCAGACGCTGTTTCTAGCGAGACTTTGTAGTTCCCCACCACAGTTAGTGGTCCACGAGGTGCCGGCATCTTCATCTTGAGATACGCCGTGTGAGTTGTGGCCATGAAAGCAGCCAATGCCGGCCTCCCCAGCAATGCATGGTAGGGACTATCTAGGTCCACCACCTCAAACTCAACATTTTCAACTCGGCAATTGTCACGCCCTCCAAATGATACATCCACCCGAACTTTTCCTATCGGGGCGCAAGATAATCCCGGCACAATTCCGTGGAACGTTGTGCGAGTTGGCTGCAGCATGTTTTCGGTTATGCCCAGCGTATGCATGGAATGCTTGTACATGATGTTTATGCTACTGCCGTTGTCTATCAGCACCTTGCTGAACTTTACTCGAGTTTCCGGCCCCTTCATGATTGGGTCCACAACTAGGGCATAACCACCCGGATTCGGCATGATTTTGGGGTGATCCTTGAACGACCAGGTAATTTCCTGATCTGACCACAGCATGTATTTTGGAACTGCCGGCATCACGGCGTTTACTTCCATGGAACGGCGATGCACACTTTGCCTGTCCATTGGCTCAGTGACAAAGACAACACAGCACAAATGCGGGTCCTCATACACATTCCGGCCTAAAGGTGCCGGTGGAGGTGGTTGGTCATTGTTTTGCTCCACCCGGTTGACTTGCTGGTACTGTTGCCTGTTTGGCTGAGGCTGTACCGGTAAGGCGTTTGCTCCGGTAAGTGGTGGTGGAGATGGTAGTTGTTGTTGTTGTTGTTGCTGCACGGGGCCCCCTGGCGCCTGCGCATCTTTTACCGCTCCCTTTTGCATCAAGAACTTGGTCCAAGAACAATCCTTCGTCAAGTGGTTTGACGGGTGATCCGGGTTCGGCGTGTGCCACCGGCAAGGTTGATCCATGGCGGCTTCCATGGTGTATTTCACGGGTTCTTGCCAGTTCTTTTTCTGGCCCCAGGGTTTCTTTTCCACCCATTGCTTCTTAGGACCCGCCCATGGCTGCGGTCCGGTTTTTTGCCTCTGGCTGCCGCCGGCATCATAATTTTCCTGCACTGCAGCAACTTGCTGCGGAGCGTACCTTCGATCCGGGAAATCCTCCCTTCTTTTGTTGTTCCGGTTGTCCCGGTAGTGTTCCTGCCGCTGCTGAGGCGGGTTTGACTGTTCCGGCTCAGCTTGTACTGCCGGTTGCATTGGGTCTCCCAGTGCGTAGCTATCCGCCACACGTATCATTTCTGCCAAGGTTGCCGGCATGTTTCTCTGCAACCTTTGCCATAGAGGTGATCCCCTCCGGCATCCTTGACTGAACCAAGCAATGGCTTGTGCTTCAATCACTCCTTCACATGTATTTCTCATTGAGTTCCAGCGGGTGAGGTAATCCCTATCTGTTTCACCGGCACGCTGCTGGCATAGAGCAAGCTGTTGGGGCCGGTTTGGCCTCCTATAAGTGCTGCTGAAATTGTTCACAAAGGCTTCCTCAAAGTCCAACCATCCGTTAATGCTTCCTGCCGGCAAGTTGTTAAGCCAAATCCTCGCAGGGCCTACTAGGTAGGACGGTATGATTCTTACCGCCCAACGCCGGTTTACTCCGCCGCCAGCCACGTAAACAGCGGTGACATAATCTGACAGCCAGTCTTCCGGCTTGGTCGTACCATCATATGTTCTTGTATCCCGGGGCAACTGGAAATTGCGTACCGGTGGCTCTTCTCCCATGATTCGCGGGCCAAAGCACCTTGGGCCAGGAGGACCCTCACACTCGACTATCGCGGAAAGATGCACTCTGTCTAACCTGTGCCTCGCATCCCGGTCTGACAAACATCTTTCCCCCAAGCGTTCTCCCAGAGGGTTCCGGCGGACTCTTGCTCGTTCCATTTCGGAATCCGATTCGTCATACCCCTCCAGTTCCGCGGCTCTTGCCTACCGATATCCTGGTGGTGGCATTTCCTCATCAACATACGCTGCCCTTGCAGCTCGATAATTTTGCCCGGTTTCATATCTACCGGCATGATTGTTTCCGGCATAGCCTCCCTTGGCGTAGCCCAGATCTGCCCCTTGGCTTTTTCTACCGGCATCTTGTTGCCCGGCTTTCTGTTTTCCGGCAAGAACTGGATCATACACAGTCATCTGCCGTGCGTTCTTTTCTCTTTCCCTTCTTTTGTCCGGATGTGGGGACGAAGCCTCCCCATGGGACTTGCTTCCGGCATTTTTTGTTGAACGCGCGGATTTTGAGGCCACTGCCTCGTTTAACTTAGCCAGCTGCTCAGCATTTTGCTGCTCGATAGTTTTTAGCAGCTCTTTTACACGCTCTTGCTGTTTTGCTAACTCATCTCCGGAAAGCGACTCGCACAGTTCTACTGCAGCTTTAGCGGCTTTTATAGTTTTATCCGGGCTACTGTACTTAGGCTTTTCTACTATGCTCACTGACACAAATGCACTTTTGCCGGCAAGAACTTCTTTGCGCAAATCCTGATCTAGATTGCGAGCCTTAAGCCGGTTTTCCGGCATCCTAGCGGCATGAGCACTAACTGAAGCAAAGCCATGGGCTGCGTTGTACTCACGTAGGGTTAGGTTCAGCTCGCGCTGCGCCCGGATGATGTCGGCACCGCCGGTAAGCAGGGCCTTGCGCGTGGCTTCCAGCTCCTCTTGAGCCTTTGCCGGATCGATGTTCTGCGCGATGGGCGTGGCCAGCGTGTGCATCGCCGCCTGAAGAGGTGTTGCCGGTGGTGCTGAAGATGCTCCCGCGGCGCCTGCGTCGCGCTCCAGCGGCGGTTTTGCCGGGCGGGTCGATGTCGCACGTTCAGTTCCTTCCTCCACAGCTCCTTTGCCGGTGTTGACCGCACCAGCCATCATGACCTCCACGCTGCCGGTGGCGCGGCCAGCACATAGCCACCTTGGCGGGTCCGGCGCCACCAGTACCGGCGAGAGGCACTGGCGCACAGGGACGGTGCCGAAGTAGATGCGGAGGCTGCCGAACTCGATGGTGCGGCCGTTGTGCGGGAACTTGCCGCCGTTGGCGAAGCAGCCCGCGTTGTCGTTGATGAAGTCCATGTTGTAGATGCGCTGAACGAGCGCGGACACCGTGCGCTCGCCGGCGAACTCGAGGATGCCCGCCCGAATATGAACACCTGCAAGCGCCACTTCATGCCCCACGGTGGGCGCCAACTGTCGTCGTGGTGAACAGACAGATGCCATAGGATGGCTTATCTTGGGGCCAAATGGACGCTAGAGAATTCGGGGGAGGGTTTGTGACTAGATGGACGAACTTCCGGATGCTTTCCTCAAGAACTTGGCCAAGGCCAGAGGTAGAAGAAGAAAGACACAAGGATGAACTCGCTCTAGATCACCATTTTCATTGATCTTAACTAGCTTAGAGGTTTTCTCTCTTCTGTGAATCACTAGGTTGCATCGCGCCCGTATAGAGGGCTGCCCCCTCTCCTTATATAGGGGAGAGGGTGGCTTACAGGGCAAGAAACCCTAATGGCATCTTTGACTGGACAGAACTACTTTACAAAGTTACTTTACAAAGCTACTTTAATCATAGATGACGCCGGAGTCCTCTTTAATCAGGAGAGCTGATGTCTTCCGGTTGCTTTGGGCGTCATCCTTCTCTTTGTCGTCATGCCTTCGTATAAAGCCACTTTGCTTAGCTCATCCTTGTCTTCTTGCTCTGAAGAGAATCTTTGACCAGTCCTGCCGACAGGCCCTCCCTTCCGGTATCTTCTTTACCGGCTCCGGCATACCCCTTCGGGGATACCGGCTTTGCCTTACTTATCTTAGGTTCCTACCATGCTTCCGGTAAGAACATTAAACCGGTATTTTGACGGTCTAAACCATCCGGTTTGGCATGCCTTTGGCATACCGGGGGTTATCCCCCTAACACCTTCCTTTGGAGTGTAGCGGGCGATGCGTCGGGAAGGCCACCTGCGCTTTCCCAATTAGTTTCCCATCATTTTCGTATGAAGCACGCCTTGGCTTTGAGCGTCCCCGCCAAACCATCGTTGCCCTGGGGCGTAGACCGGGAACCGAAGATGGCTTTGTCGAGTAAACATTGGGTAAAAAAGGCGCTAGAAATAGGTGGTATTTTCAGAGGTGTCGAGGGACCATGGCTAGTGGGAGGAGGTACGGTGGTGGTGGAGGTGGTGCGGCCATGGCAGCGGTGCAAAGTTTGGAAGCCAAAGGAGAGTTACATGCTCAAGAGGGGAAAGCGTATGATACCATCTGAGTAAGAAGAGAGGGATGGAATACACGGAGGAGGCGTTTTGGCTCATAGGAGCAAATGCTCCTATTATACAAAATAATTAAAAGATAATTTTAAAAATGGCAAAAAATTCTGACATAATTTTTTTGGTGTACATCATGACATTCTATGTTAGTGCATAAGTTTTCGTGGAGAAACAACATTTTATGTAGCGTGTACAAAAAAAACAAAAAAATGTCCTGTACGTAGTCATGTTATAGCATCAAAATTTGTCTTTTTTACAGGAGCCACACAAAAATTTAGTTTTTTTTGAAAACTTGTGTACGAACATAAAATGTGTAGATGTACATGTAAAATTTTATTTTAGAATTTTTTGACACTTCGAAATGTTGATTCACATAATGGGAGCAAATGCTCCTATGAGCCAAAATGAATATCCCTGGAATACACCGTGCTGCTACCGATCGTATCACTCAACTTATATAGAGATTACAGCCGACGTGCAAAACGTGCATAGAGTGGGTTTAGTGGCCATCATGTGTAGTGCAATTAAAAATCAGGCAGGACCGTGTCACGTACGTGTAGCATGTACTCGATTGCAGTCTTTGCTACCGTTTACGCGTGTATGTTCAACTTTGTTTGTCTACGTGTGTTTGTCGAACTTTATGTTTATGTTAACTATGCTATGCTTGAACTTGACACGTACATGTGTGATGTACTCTCTTTGTTTTTGAAATAGTCTACATTCTAGCTTCAAAATTTATTCTGAAGCTATCTAGGTTTTAGTTAGTCAACGACAACACTGAAAACAAAATGATTTTGCTCTCTTTATTGGACGCTGTTATTTTTAATGTAATTTGGTTTGGTTTTTTACATATCTAAGTAGTACTAACAAATGCAACACTAGTTTCTCTCATTTTTTCTAGAATATAGACTTAATGATGAAGTATATATTAAGATATAATTTCTTATGTAATATGTGTGCCATTTGTTGCAAAGATATAAGTTTCATCATATTTTCACATATATGTTTCCAATTGTGGAAGATAGGTCACTAGGTGTGCTGCCATATTTTACATCACCTGGAATTGCACAGATGGCCTATTTTGGTGCCCAAAAAAAGTTGCAGAAAAAGTATTGATGCCTAAAAAATGACCACACAAAAACAGGTGTCCTATTTTTTTTTTGTTCGTCCTATTTTATATCGGCTTGTGTTTTCATAGACCCCCAAATCTTAAAACAGTGTAATCCCTCGGAGAGGTATCATTGTGTCATTTAATCTCAGCCATCCTGCCTCTAATCTCGAACAGGTATTGTTTAATATCAACCCTTTTTGTATTTCACTCAAGAAGATACCTCTTCGATGATTTACACTTTTTTGATATATGGGGGTCTATGGAAGCACGACATTTATATCAGCCGGTGGAGCTGAAGGGTGCAGATAGATAACATGAGCTTCTGACGAATGCGATGCATTGGCACTAGCGCTAGCTGCTTCTTCCTCTCGAGTCTACACTCTGAAGCGGCATTCAGGGAATGCCAGGCATGCATACCGTGAAAACGAATAGCGAATGCCGTGGACAAAGTAACCCTCACCCCCTCTCCTCTTCCGCGACCCGCGCCGCCCCCCCGCGGCGGCCGGGCCGCGCCCTTCCCCGGCCGGCGCCCCTTCTTCTCTTGCGCTCCCCCTTGCCGCCGCCGTCGGCGGGAGCCGCCGGGCCTTGCCTGGGCGGTGCCGGCGGCGGCGGGGTCGACTCTACCCGTCGCGGCGCCGGGGGCGTGGGGGTCCTGGTGGGCGGCGGTGCGCTTCGGCGGCGGCGGTCCGGCGCGGCGGGGTGGAACCCGTGCGTCAGGTGGTTGGAGGAGCGGCGGCGCGGCCGTTGGTGGCGGAGCTGCGTGATACGTCTCCAACGTATCGATAATTTCTTATGTTCCATGCCACATTATTGATGTTATCTACATGTTTTATGCACACTTTATGTCATATTTATGCATTTTCTGGAACTAACCTATTAACAAGATGCCGAAGAGCCAGTTGTTGTTTTCTGCTGTTTTTGGTTTCAGAAATCCTAGTAAGGAAATATTCTCGGAATCGGACGAAATCTTCGCCCAGGGTCCTATTTTTGCACGAAGCTTCCAGAAGACCGAAGAGTCAACGAAGTGGGGCCACGAGGCGGCCAGACGACAGGGCGGCGCGGCCTAGGCCCAGGCCCTAGCCGCGCCGACCTGTCATCTGGGCCCCTCGTGCCGCCTCTTTACCTACCCTTCCGCCTACTTAAAGCCTCCGTGACGAAACCCCCAGTACCGAGAGCCACGATACGGAAAACCTTCCAGAGACGCAGCCACCGCGAATCCCATCTCGGGGGATTCAGGAGATCGCCTCCGGCACCCTGCCGGAGAGGGATTCATCTCCCGGAGGACTATACGCCGCCATGGTCGCCTCCGGAGTGATGAGTGAGTAGTTCACCCCTGGACTATGGGTCCATAGCAGTAGCTAGATGGTTGTCTTCTCCTTATGTGCTTCATTGTTGGATCTTGTGAGCTGCCTAACATGATCAAGATCATCTATCTGTAATACTATATGTTGTGTTTGTTCGGGATCCGATGGATAGAGAATACTATGCTATGGTAATTATCAATCTGATGTTTATGTGTTGTTTAAGATCTTGCATGCTCTCCGTTATTAGTAGAGGCTCTGGCCAAGTTTTTACTCTTAACTCCAAGAGGGAGTATTTATGCTAGATAGTGGGTTCATGCCTGCATTGATACCTGGGACAGTGACAGAAAGTTCTAAGGTTGTGTTGTGCTGTTGCCACTAGGGATAAAACATTGATGCTATGTCCGAGGATGTAGTTATTGATTACATTACGCACCATACTTAATGCAATTGTCCGTTGTTTGCAACTTAATACCGGAGGGGGTTCGGATGATAACTCTGAAGGTGGACTTTTTAGGCATAGATGCAGTTGGATGGCGGTCTATGTACTTTGTCGTAATGCCCAATTAAATCTCACTATATTTACCATGTCATGTATGTGCATCGCGGTGCCCTCTTTATTTGTCAATTGCCCGACCGTAATTTGTTCACCCAACATGCTTTTATCTTATGGGAGAGACACCTCTAGTGAACTGTGGACCCCGGTCCAATTCTCTTTACTCGAAATACAATCTACCGCAATACTTGTTTTCTACTCGTTTTCTTGCAAACAATCATCTTCCACACAATACGGTTAATCCTTTGTTACATGCAAGCCGGTGAGATTGACAACCTCACTGTTTCGTTGGGACAAAGTACTTGGTTTGTGTTGTGCAGGTTCCACGTTGGCGCCGGAATCCCTGGTGTTGCGCCGCACTACATTTCGCCACCATCTACCTTCAACGTGCTTCTTGGCTCCTCCTGGTTCGATAAACCTTGGTTTCTTTCTGAGGGAAAACTTGCCGCTGTGCGCATCATACCTTCCTCTTGGGGTTCCCAACGGACGTGTACATCTACGCGCATCAAGCACTTTTTCCGGCGCCGTTGCCGGGGTGATCAAGACACGCCTGCAAGGGGAGTCTCCACTTCTCAATCTCTTTACTTTGTTTTTGTCTTGCTTTATTTTATTTACTACTTTGTTTGCTGCACCTAAACAAAACACAAAAAAATTAGTTGCTAGTTTTACTTTATTTATTGTCTTGCTCTCTATATCGAAAACACAAAAAAATTAGTTACTTGCATTTACTTTATCTAGTTTGTTTTATTTAGTACTGCTAAAATGAGTAATCCTGAAGTTGAAGTTCGTTCATTTAAGCAACAAGGGGGAGAATGTTTAAAAGATGCTTGGTATAGAATTAGTGATGCCCATAATAGGTGCATTAAGAAACACTCCACCACTATCCTACTCAGGAATTTTTATGTTGGTATCTCTAGCTGGAATAGATATGTTCTTGATTGTCTCGCAGGAGGTAACTTCCTAGGCGCTCCCGCTTTAGACGCTAGTTGCATTATTGAGAGTTTATTTGGAACACCTCCTGTTAATGAAACTAAAATTGAAACCTCCCTTGAGGATGTTATGAAAAAATTGGAAACCATAGTGAAAAATTGTAGTGTTGAAACTAAATTGGAAATATTACTTGATAATACTGATAAACTTGACAAAACCCTAGAAGGAATTAATGAAAGAATTGCTACTCTAGAAACTTGTGCTATCCATGATAATCAAACCCATAGAATTGGTAGACTTGAAGAAGCTATGGGAAAATTGGGTTCAACTTTTTCTTCTCTTAAATTTAATGAGAAAGCTTATGTGGGTAAGGAGCAAAAATTCATGTATGTCTCTAAGGTGCCTAAACCAAAGAATTATTATAGGCCTAAAATTGATAAAACTCCCAACACCCCTGTTAATGATGTTGATGCTTCATCTTTTGATAATACTTGATTACACTTTCTGCGCCTAGCTGAAAGGCGTTAAAGAAAAGCGCTTATGGGAGACAACCCATTGTTTTTACTACAGCACTTTGTTTTATATTTGAGTTTTGGAAGTTGTTTACTACTGTAGCAACCTCTCCTTATCATGTTTTTGTGCCAAGTAAAGTCTCTATAGTAAGGTTCATACTAGATTTGGATTACTGCGCAGAGACAGATTTCTTTGCTGTCACGAATCTGGGTCTAATTCTCTGTAGGAAACTCAGAAAATTATGCCAATTTACGTGAGTGATCCTCAGATATGTACGCAACTTTCATTAGTTTTGAGTTTTTCCATTTGAGCAATTCTGGTGCCATTTTAAAATTCGTCTTTACGAACCGTTCTGTTTTGACAGATTCTGCCTTTTATTTCGCATTGCCTCTTTTGCTATGTTGGATGAATATTTTTGATCCATTAATGTCCAGTAGCTTTATGCAATGTCCAGAAGTGTAAAGAATGGTTGTGTCACCTCTGAACATGTACATTTTTATTTATGCACTAACTCTCTAATGAGTTTGCTTGAAGTTTGGTGTGAAGGAAGTTTTCAAGGATCAAGAGAGGAGTATGATATACTATGATCAAGAGGAGTGAAAGCTCTAAGCTTGGGGATGCCCCGGTGGTTCACCCCTGCATATTCTAAGAAGACTCAAGCGTCTAAGCTTGTGGATGCCCAAGGCATCCCCTTCTTCATCGACAACATCATCAGCTTCCTCCCCTGAAACTACATTTTTATTCCGTCACATCTTATGCACTTTGCTTGGAGCGTCGGTTTGTTTTTGTTTTTTGTTTTGTTTGAATAAAGATGGATCCTAGCATTCACTTTGTGGGAGAGAGACACGCTCCGCTGTTGCATATGGACAAATATGTCCTTAGGCTTTACTCATAATGTTCATGGCGAAGTTTCTTCTTCGTTAAATTGTTATATTGTTGGAATTGGAAAATGCTACATGTAGTAATTGCTATAATGTCTTGGATAATGTGATACTTGGCAATTGTTGTGCTCATGTTTAAGCTCTTGCATCATATACTTTGCACCCATTAATGAAGAAATACTTAGAGCTTGCTAAATTGGTTTGCATATTTGGTTTCTCTAGAGTCTAGATAATATCTAGTATTGAGTTTTGAACAACAAGGAAGACGGTGTAGAGTCTTATAATGTTTACAATATGTCTTTTATGTGAGTTTTGCTGTACCGTTCATCCTTGTGTTTGTTTCAAATAACCTTGCTAGCCTAAACTTTGTATCGAGAGGGAATACTTCTCATGCATCCAAATACTTGAGCCAACCACTATGCCATTTGTGTCCACCATACCTACCCACTACATGGTATTTTCCGCCATTCCAAAGTAAATTGCTTGAGTGCTACCTTTAAACAATTCAAAATTTATCATCTCTTATTTGTGTCAATGTTTTATAGCTCATGAGGAAGTATGTGGTGTTTTATCTTTCGATCTTGTCATTTACTTCGGACAGACTTTCACAATGGACTAGTGGCTTCATCCGCTTATCCAATAACTTTGCATAAAGAGCTGGCAAAGGGGTTCCCAGCCCCAATTAATTAACTTCATTAATAATTCTCTTCACATGTGTTGCTCTGATTCATCAGTAAGCAACTTAATTTTGCAAATAGACACTCCTCCATGGTATGTGAAAAGTTGGTCGGCACCCGATGGAATCGGTTAGCCATGGCTTGAGAAAGCAAAGGTGGGGAGGAGTGTCATCATAATAAAAAAAATAAAATAAAAAGGCACTCCTTCATGGTATGAGATTGTTAGCGGTGCACCGATGGAATCGGTTAGCCATGGTTTGTGAAAGAAAGGTTGGAAGGAGTGCCACCCCACTAAAATACATGTGTAAACAAAAGAGAAGAGGGATGATCTACCACGGTGGTAGAAATAACGTCCTTCATGGGAGCCGCTCTTGAAAGTCCGGTTGATAAGGTAGTTAGAGTACCCATTACCATTCGTTGACAACAACAAACACCTCTCAAAACTTCATTTTTATGCTCTCTTGATGTTTTTAAAACCAAAGCTCTAGCACAAATATAGCAATCGATGCTTTCCTCTTTGAAGGACCTTTCTTTTACTTTTATGTTGAGTCAGTTTACCTATCTCTCTCCACCTCAAGAAGCAAACACTTGTGTGAACCGTGCATTGATTCCTACATACTTGCATATTGCACTTGTTATATTACTCTATGTTGACAATATCCATGAGATATACATGTTACAAGTTGAAAGCAACCGCTGAAACTTAATCTTCCTTTGTGTTGCTTCAATACCTCTACTTTGATTTATTGCTTTATGAGTTAACTCTTATGCAAGACTTATTGATGCTTGTCTTGAAGTACTATTCATGAAAAGTCTTTGCTTTATGATTCACTTGTTTACTCATGTCATTACCATTATTTTGATCGCTGCATTCATTACATATGCTTTACAAATAGTATGATCAAGATTATGATGGCATGTCACTTCGTAAATTATCTTTGTTATCGTTTTACCTGCTCGGGACGAGCAGAACTAAGCTTGGGGATGCTGATACGTCTCCAACGTATCGATAATTTCTTATGTTCCATGCCACATTATTGATGTTATCTACATGTTTTATGCACACTTTATGTCATATTTATGCATTTTCTGGAACTAACCTATTAACAAGATGCCGAAGAGCCGCTTGTCGTTTTCTCGCTGTTTTTTGTTTCAGAAATCCTAGTAAGGAAATATTCTCGAATCGGACGAAATCTTCGCCCAGGGTCCTATTTTTGCACGAAGC
Source organism: Lolium rigidum (assembly GCF_022539505.1). NCBI lineage: Eukaryota > Viridiplantae > Streptophyta > Magnoliopsida > Poales > Poaceae > Lolium > Lolium rigidum. The sequence goes on from NC_061512.1 coordinate 126,689,134, forward strand.
TTCCAGAAGACCGAAGAGTCAACGAAGTGGGGCCACGAGGCGGCCAGACGACAGGGCGGCGCGGCCCAGGCCCTGGCCGCGCCGACCTGTCATCTGGGCCCCTCGTGCCGCCTCTTGACCTACACTTCCGCCTACTTAAAGCCTCCGTGACGAAACCCCCAGTACCGAGAGCCACGATACGGAAAACCTTCCAGAGACGCAGCCGCCGCGAATCCCATCTCGGGGGATTCAGGAGATCGCCTCCGGCACCCTCGCCGGAGAGGGGATTCATCTCCCGGAGGACTCTACGCCGCCATGGTCGCCTCCGGAGTGATGAGTGAGTAGTTCACCCCTGGACTATGGGTCCATAGCAGTAGCTAGATGGTTGTCTTCTCCTTATGTGCTTCATTGTTGGATCTTGTGAGCTGCCTAACATGATCAAGATCATCTATCCGTAATACTATATGTTGTGTTTGTCGGGATCCGATGGATAGAGAATACTATGCTATGGTAATTATCAATCTGATGTTTATGTGTTGTTTAAGATCTTGCATGCTCTCCGTTATTAGTAGAGGCTCGACCAAGTTTTTACTCTTAACTCCAAGAGGGAGTATTTATGCTAGATAGTGGGTTCATGCCTCGCATTGATACCGGGACAGTGGACGAGAAAGTTCTAAGGTTGTGTTGTGCTGTTGCCACTAGGGATAAAACATTGATGCTATGTCCGAGGATGTAGTTATTGATTACATTACGCACCATACTTAATGCAATTGTCTCGTTGTTTGCAACTTAATACCGGAGGGGTTCGGATGATAACCTGAAGGTGGACTTTTTAGGCATAGATGCGGTTGGATGGCGGTCTATGTACTTTGTCGTAATGCCCAATTAAATCTCACTATATTTACCATGTCATGTATGTGCATCGCGGTGCCCTCTTTATTTGTCAATTGCCCGACCGTAATTTGTTCACCCAACATGCTTTTATCTTATGGGAGAGACACCTCTAGTGAACTGTGGACCCCGGTCCAATTCTCTTTACTCGAAATACAATCTACTGCAATACTTGTTTTCTACTCGTTTTCTTGCAAACAATCATCTTCCACACAATACGGTTAATCCTTTGTTACAGCAAGCCGGTGAGATTGACAACATCACTTGTTTCGTTGGGACAAAGTACTTGGTTTGTGTTGTGCAGGTTCCACGTTGGCGCCGGAATCCCTGGTGTTGCGCCGCACTACATTTCGCCACCATCAACCTTCAACGTGCTTCTTGGCTCCTCCTGGTTCGATAAACCTTGGTTTCTTTCTGAGAGAAAACTTGCCGTTGTGCGCATCATACCTTCCTCTTGGGGTTCCCAACGGACGTGTACATCTACGCGCATCACTGCGCGGGCGGCGGCCATGGCAGGGCCTGCTCGGCCCAGATCTGGGCCCAGTTCGGGGCCCAGAGGGGCTGGGCGGGTGATCTGCGCATGGTGCCCCGGTGTTGCTCCCTGGAGGTGGAGTTGCTGCGACGGCGGTGGCTCGGTGGCGGCGGTACTCCGGCCGGCCTGCTGCAACGTGGTAGCGAGGTCTTTGCGGGCCTGTTTGGGCCCGGCCGGGCGGGTTTGACCTCGCTGCCATGTCCGGTCGGCTACCGCGAAGGCGGTGGAGGTAGTTCCCTCCCGCTCGGCTGAGGTGTTGCTACCCCCGACCCGGCTGTCTCTCATCTCTACGTCTAGGCCCTTCTCCGGCGACCACAACGAGACAGCGAGGATGGCCTCAAGATCGCGGTGGCGTGTGCTGGTGGGCGGCAAGTCTGGTGGAGCACGTCGAATCGTCCGGGTTTGTGGGTTGGGGGATGGGAGAAATCTTGTCGGCAGGCCCGACACTGACGCGGTGACGCCTGCGGGTGTCACCTTGCCTTCCTGAAGGGTGTCGGTAGTCCCTCCTCCCCACTCCCTTCCGCGTATCGGGGGAAACCCTAGGACCAGTCCGGGCAGCAGTGGCGTCGTCGTCACTTTCCTTGTTGAAGGTGTTGCTTGATACGCGGCGCTTCGGCGTGCTAGGAGTGTGGTAGCATTCTCTGGAGGGCGCAGCGGTTGCGAGTCATTCTTGTTCTTGTCAAACTGCCGGTGTCGGCTTTGTTTTCTCTTTCTTTTCTCTTGTGTTTCCTTTTGGGCTTGGTGTTGTGCTGCGGCCCCAACGCGTTCGTTGTATCGGGTCGTTTGCTATATTAATATAGCGGGGCGAAAACCTATTTCGAGGAACATGTGGGCGGCATCGGCGTCCAGCCCGGCAGCGGCAGCGCGCGTTTGAGTTCGTGTCCGACTCACACGATCGACTGAGTCAGCGCAACGGAGTAGGATGCTGTTCCTGCCCGCGTATGCCGGCGCGCCTCCGACTTCGTGTGCGACTCGCCGTAACAAAGGACATCGATCGTCGATACGGATCGACCACGAAACGGGCGCAGCAATATAATGTGCAAGCCGAGGGCGCCTTACGTACCGCTCGTGATCGATCGAGACACACGTACGGATCATTTGATTTTGGGCAGCTAAAACGGATCTAGCGAGATGTCGCCGACGCGGACGACCGCCGGCAACGGAGAAGACAGCGGCAGCACCAGATCGTCGGCGGCGCAGTGGTCCGACATCCCCGACGATCTCCTCGGCAACATCCGCCTCAGGCTCGACACGCTGCGCGACCGCGCCAGCGTCGCATCCGTCTGCAGGCAGTGGCACGCTGCCCTGCTGCGGACGGCGCCGCCCGTCGTCCCGCTGCTGCTCCTGTCCCCGCAGAGCCGGTCCAGCAGGACAATGCGCCGGTGTATCGGCGGCCCGGCCTATCGCTATGTCATCCCCATCACGGACAAGGCGGTCAACAAGTGTCTCGTCGGCTCGCACGACGACGGCTGGGTCGCCGCGTTCGACTTTAAAAGACACGAGCTCACGGTCATGAATCTTTGCTCCGGTGCCGAGGTGGGGGCATGCGGCGGTCGATTGGAGAGTCCCATCTCTCATGTCGTTTTCTCGGACCGCCCCACCTCTATTAGCGGATGCATCCTCGCCACCATTACCAACGGGTCGCGCACCATTGCCATGTGCAAGGTTGGTTGTCGCCAAGGGTGGACCTTACATGACTGGAAGAACAAGATGTTCACACACATCGCCTTCTGCAACGGTGATCTCTACGGGCTTACATACCCCGACGAGGAGTTGATCAAGTTTAAGATCGGCATGGAGGAAGACGGCTCGCCCATGTTCGAATCAACTCACCAGCTGGCCATCGAAAGTCCCCACCGTCCCACCACGGAGGACGATCCGAACGAGTACGAGTGCTATATCCTCGAGCTAAATGGTAAACTATCCATGGCGACAAGGGACCGGTGGTTGTCCAAGCATGAGCCCTTCTTCAAGATTTTCGAGCTTGTTGACACCGATGATGCCGGCGATGCTCTCCCACACAAGTGGATGGAAGTGACGAGTTTTGGTAACTATGCCTTGTTCTTGGGGCCGACGAGGTCTAAGGTTGTTCCCGTGCCAGTGGGGGCTGAGCGCCACGGTTTCGAGAGAAACCACATATACTACTCTAAAGCTACTCGCTCCGGAGAAACCATCTTGCCTGGCGACGAAGTGTACTCATGGAGATGTGACAACAACCGCCTTATGTATTGTAGAGAAGATCAAAGTATCGGCGATGGCCTAGAGAGGACAGGATACTTCATAGCTGGCTGGGGAAATGCTGCTATGTGGATACACCCTCCGGACTTGTATCCAAAGGAACTAGTCACACTCAACATGCCGGGAGACATGATACCAGCTACTTGTTGCTATAGCTTCGATTGATCAATTGTGGCTTCCTAGTTGTTTCCTTGTTGAAGGTATCGTTTGGAGATTGGACCTACTCTAGAGTGAAAGCTCAGGATCTAACCATGATGGTTGCACCGGACGACGACGGTGGTCATCGCTTTGGAACCTTTTTCAGATTATAGGTTGTCGTCACCACTAGTGGTGCTCTTGCTGCTATGAATCTCTGATTGCTTCGGTGGGGTCATTTTTTCTTCTTCCTATTTAGTTCTTTCGGTTGTGTGTATCCTTAATGTCTAGACTTGATTTAGACTCTGATTTGGATGTAATTGATATCATCTTGGTGTTGATATATTTTCCATTTATCGAAAATAGCTTCGATTGAGCCCTATTTTATTTATTTTCAACAAGTACGCAAGGAACATGCGGGGAGTTTTCTGAAGAAGTGGCCACGAGGGACACGTAAGTAGTCCTGGGTTGGTGTGTGTACACCGCTGAAACACGTAGAAAACGTTCGCCCTTTTTGCTCCCGAAACAGAGTTCGAGGAAGCAAGAATCCACACCGGGCACGATCGGACGCGACCCATACCAATCAATCTCTGCTGCAAGACTCCAACACAGAAAACAAAAGGAAGGTTGTGAGGCCGGCTGTTTTCAGCTGGGAGTCGTCGCCGTCTTGGCGTCTTCCGACTCCAGGCTCCACACCACATCGCACGGCCCGGCGGCCGGCAGAGGACATGGAGAAGCACGGCGGCGACGGCGGCGGCAATGGGCTCCGGCACCACGCCATCCGAATCCCGCTCACAGTTCCAGCCCCAGGTCCGGTACAATTCTTTCCCCCTCTTCGGTCTAATTTCTTCCTCCCAGAGCCGAATTCAGTTCCATGGTTCTCTGCTACGTCCAATTCTAGGGCTAGATTATCTGTTTCTCCTCACCGCTAATCATCGTCTCCCTCGAAAGACAAATCACCATGGAATTCTGTCTAGAGTTGCCGTGGGCATGGATGCTGACCGATTTGGTGTCAGATTGGCGAGATATACTGACTCATCAGACTACTAGGTTATCTGCAGAGGAGTATGTACACTGAGAAGCAGAAAGCTTTTGCTTTTACTAGTAAATAAAATACTCCTAGAATTTATACTAAGGAATAAATTGTCATGATGGAGTACTATATTATTTTCCAAGAACTTGAGCACGACCTAATGAATTTCAGCCGCACAGCTCTTGGTTCCGTCTGTCCACTGAACCTTGTTCTGTCTTCAAATCAAGCATTGTGCTACTAACTTTGCTGTCCTCAGTATACTGCTTATACTTCACTGAATCTTGTTGCATTTTTTATTTTGAAACCGGTAATCTTGTTGCAAATTCAGAGTTCAGTTGCAGCGATACAGCCATGTTATTTTGTTGTTGTTATAGGCTGCATGTCTGAATTTCTGAATTTGGAGTTACAGCATATCTGAATTTTGTTCTCCTGCTCCACTTGGTTGCTCGTCAGAAGTTGCAGCGATGGAAGAGGACTGGGAGGAGCCCAACGTCTCGCTGCGCCAGAAAGCCTCGAAGATCATGTCTGCCTCCACGGCGGCGTACCGCAGCAAGCCCGGCTCTTTCTGGGCGCTCCTCGTCCTCAGCGCCGGCGCGATGCTCACCGCGTTCCCGGCGTCGAGCCTGCTGTCGCGGCTGTACTACAACGGCGGCGGGCAGAGCAAGTGGATCCTCTCGTGGTCCGCCGTCGCCGGCTGGCCCATCCCGGCGCTGCTCCTGCTCCCCTGCTACCTCCTCCTCGACGGGGCGTCGCCGACGTGGCCGCCGCCGCTAAGGCTGTGCCTCTGGTACGCCCTGCTCGGCCTCCTCAGTGCGGCCGACAACCTCATGTACGCGTGGGCCTACGCGTACCTGCCGGCCTCCACCGCCTCCCTCGTCGCCGCCTCCTCGCTCGCCTTCTCGGCGGTCTTCGGCCGCCTGATCGTGAAGGAGAAGAACCGGATGGGGCTCTCGACGGTGAACGCCATCGTGGTCATCACCGCCGGCGTGGTGATCGTGGCGCTGGACTCGGGCTCCGACAGGTACCCGGGCGTGACCGGCAAGCAGTACGCGCTGGGCTTCGTGCTGGACGTGGCCGGCTCTGCGTTGCACGGCCTCATCTTCGCGCTCTCGGAGCTCGCATTCGTCACGCACCTCGCTGCTGCCGGCAGTAATGACGGCGGCGCTTCGTCGTCCCGGTTCCACGTGGTTCTAGAGCAGCAGGTGGCGGTGTCTCTATCTGCGTTCGCATTCACGTCGGCCGGGCTCGCTGCCTTCGGGGAGGCATTCGGAGCGATGCGGAGGGAGGCGGCGGTGTTCAGCGCCGGAGGGGGAGGCAAGGCAGGGTACGCGATGGTGTTGGGGTGGTCGGCGGCGACATTTCAGCTGGGAGTGCTGGGAGCGACGGGAGTTGTGTACCTGGGCTCGACGGTGCTGGCGGGGGTGCTGAACGCGGTTAGGGTGCCGGTGACGAGCGTGGCGGCGGTGATCTGGTTCCATGACCCGATGAGCGGATTCAAGATCCTGTCTCTGGTAATCACGGTGTGGGGGTTCGGGTCCTACATGGTTGGCCACTCCGGCGCCGCCAAGAAAACGTCCATGCATCGATCTCGAAGCGGGAGCCAAACCATGAGCTGATCTTACTGAAGAACTGTATTGTTCTGACAGTGTAACATTGATTCAATTGCGAGTGGATGGACATGATGGGAGTAATTAGCCTCCAATTTGAAATGTACATTTGGTTCAACTGACTGATTGATCGGTTTGTACTTGTCTTACACCGAACACAGTGCTTTTTTTTTCGCAATCTGCAGTTCTTTCTCTACTGTAAGATCAGAGAAAGCAGCTCAAAGAGTTGTTTAGAGGGAGAGCCAAACGATGTTAAATCAACTTAAGCAGAATAATCACAGAGTGGTCGTGCCGGAGTGGTTATCGGGCATGACTAGAAATCATGTGGGCTTTGCCCGCGCAGGTTCGAATCCTGCCGACCACGCCTTTTTTACATTCTATTATTTATATCTCTTTTCAAATTGCGTTGATACTCTGGGTGCTGCATCCGTACGCCATAGCTCACGCGAAACTATATAGCCTTCGCCACATATCTAACTTCTTGGAGCTCCGATTCATAACCATCTTGAGTCCTGATCTCAAGATCATCATGCGCCGATGTGAACCATCAATTTGATAGACAGCTCCAAAATCACCAGCCTTGTACGTAGCAAACCACTCCTTGTTAGAAGTTATATTATAAGAGAGCTTCCTAAATTCATCACCTACATTTCAACGAACAATTCACTTAACAAAGTAAGAACTTCACTATCAAAAAAACCTGCTAAGGTACACCAAGATTTGCATTTTCATCACACGCCTTCCGTTATGCGGCTCGGTCTTTCCTTTGTTCCCTTGTGCGAACCAAATATAACTCAGTCCATGCCACCAGCTGAATCTTACAGCGGCACGCGCATGCTTGTTGTACATGCATAATAGACCACAACAATGATGACATCATGACTCGGTGGGTCCTTATGAAACTACACCTAGACTTTTCTCGTCGAGTCGGCCTCTCTAGTTAAACTGGCCAGTCTGACTACTCGAAGACGTTGCGACGCATCAGCCGGGACATCTCCCCCAACTTGCGTGTCAAGCCAATTAACCGAGGTGGTTGCCGATCTGATCCGCTTCGAAGAACACCTCGCGTCATCACGCTCGTGATCAATGTCGTCCTTTGTTGATGGTGTTCCATTTTCGTCAAAAATGTGTAACATAAGGAACTTCGCTTGGCCCTTACACCACGCGTAAGGAATATCGCTCGCTCCAGCCTCCGCTCCGGCAAAAGCCCGCCTTCCATCAAAATCACCATCACCTCGCCTTCCTCCAGATCAGCCGTAGCCATGAAGCCAATCTGTAACCGCGGATCTAATATCACTTGTTAGCATAATAAGTGATTAGATTGTTGCAGAAAGTAGACGGGAGACCCATGAAGTCACTCTGTAACCGCAACTCTAATACCACTTGTTAGCTTAATAAGAAATTAGATAATTGCAAAAGGTAGACGGAAGACGATGTTTGGTGACGCAATTCATTGATAAACGCCTACACGTCTGCGTGGAATGCTTTACGGGCGCTCTTTCCCTGGTACTATCATGGTTCTTGGGCGACAAGACCACCATGGTGTGTAGACACGTCAGATCTACAACCTCCATGCCGGTCCAGGGCAGTGCCACCGGCACCGATCCATCCTCAAAATTGATCTTGTGTCTATCTGAGCTTTCATTTAGTATATTTTTGCTACACCGGGTGTTCTTTTTAAATTAAGTCCAGGTTATAGAGTTCGACCCCAACACGTGACCTACTCACATGGTCAAGTTCAACATGTACCCTATACGAATATTCGACACAAATTTCAACAATATACGAGCTTTATCTGACAAATATATTAAAGTATGCTACTAGTCTTCTTAACATCTCTAGTTTATATACTAACATCGCTAAACAAAAATAGGAGCAAATGCAAAGAGGTTCAAATGCTATGGGCATCCAAATTAGAGGTCACTTTGGATTTATAATTTCATCTTCCCGTTTTGTACAAA